>NW_026943277.1:467836-767836 GCF_024139115.2 Armigeres subalbatus | reverse complement strand
AAAATTCTACGATTCTAACCAGAACCGTAACACAATGTCCTTAATATTCCTTTGCTTGAATTATACAGTTTTGGCTTAAAATGCAAGTCTTCATTTTAAATCTACAGTCTTTAATATCTTTGGGTTCCTTTTGGTATTCTAGAATTTATTGTTATATTTTGGTATTTAACCCTCTCAGGACGATTTTTTTACAAGGATTTAACGTACATATTTAGGGGTTTCCACTCGATCTTGCCATCACTAGTATAGAAAGAACTAAAAGTCGTACTTTTTCGGGTGTCATAGGCCAAACTGCTCTGAAGTACATATCCTCGAAAGTATCAAAAATCATGTCAAGAAACAAAATGTCCCAAGACATGATATTACGGAGTTTTGAAACGATCCGATTAACCAAGTCCTGAGCGATATATCCGTGCATCGCTAAGCAGGTCCAGCAGGTCCATTGAGCCGATGCGATTTCATTTATTACTTTCAAGACCTTCCATGAGTCGATGTTCTAAGATACGATATCGACTGAAATGAAAACTCAGCCTAAAAATTTTAAAAAAATTTCCATAACAATTAGGAAATTCCCAATAAAGAATTCATGGAATTGGCAATAAAAAAATATCAAATTTTCTACAAATAATGCAAAATTTCCATTATCAATTAAGAATTTTCCACAAAACAAAAATAAATTAACACTTTTAAAACCAAAAATTACAAACATAAAAGAAGAATTTTCCATAAAGAAATCAAAATGTTCCACGGAAATAATACAAACATTCCATAAATAAATCAATATTAGAAAAAAAAAATACAAAAAATTTTCAACAAAATAAATATTTTTTTAACAAAAAATTAAAAACTTTCCATGAAAAAATCAATAATGAGCATTGAAAAAAAAGGAAATTTTCTATCAAAGAATATAAAAAAGCAATAAAATTAAGCATTTTTCCTTTATTAACCCGTTTGAAGTTCATGGAAAATTTTATCAATTTGGTTGCTTTTCTTTCTTATTTTCTTATTTTTTATTGCTCTTTATTGATGTAGCATTGCCCAGGTGTTGCAAATGTCACAATGAACTATTTGCAGCACCGCACTCTAGGTCAATTTCCGTGCGTTTGTTTTCTTTTCCTCAAAAGCTGACCAAAAATTGTATTTTAATGACTTTTTACATTTCCCCGTTAAATTCACTAACTTTTTGTATATACAAACCTTGCGGATCCCAAAACGAATCGATTAGGGGAAAATCTTGCAAATCGGTCAACCCGTTCGCGAGTTAAATCGTCAGGAAGGAAATCTCATTTTTATTATATAGAGATTATGTGTAGAAAAAAATATCTATTTTGTGAAAATTTTTGTAATTGTTTATTGCTAATATTGATTTATTCATGAAAATTTTGTACTTTTTTCGTGGAACATTTTGATTTCTTTATGGAAAATTCTTATTTCACAATTGCAGTTTTTGCTTTCACAAGTGCTAATTTATTATTGTTGAATTTTTTTTCGGAATTTACGCTGGAGTTGTTTTGTTTTTTTTTTTCATTAACAATTTGTAGCAAAATTTTTCACAGAGAATTGTTCAAAAATCAATCGGAATGCCAGCACTTTATCAGGATTGTATGAAGTAAAGTCAAAGTTTTTACAGGCAATTTCTTTACTGGATTTTTCCTGAATATCATTTTTCAAAATTGTAACTGCAGTCCGCTAATGCAAAAGTGTCGGCGGCGTGATGCCAAAAACCATCTGCGGCGGTGGCGCGGCGGATTTTTTCTTTATATTTTCCCATTTTTCCTTTCCAATTTTTTTGTGGAAATTGAGACTGAATCGCAACCTGTTTTTTCGTTTATTTTTTATGGAAATGGGCTAAGGCTAAGATGGTCAAATAACGCAGATACGCATCGACGTTGCGACCGACGCTGCGTTACCGGTTATTTTCGATGCACACCTACGTCTTTTCAACGCTGAGTTGAAAAGACGCTACGTGGGCATCGGTCATAAGATGCGCTTTGCGTTTAATGATTTGTATTTTTACCCCGCTACTGTTAATCAGCAAAAGCTTTTCGTATAAAAAAAGACCACGTGGTTCGAGAGCAACACCCCCTCCCCTTGTGGTTTATCGTGGTCATTTTGCAACCCCCCCCCTCCCCCCATATATGACCACGTGGTTTCTGGACGGCCCCCAGGTTGCGTATCAATCCAACGAATTTTCAAGTTTTTAATTATAATTTGATAGTTTGATTGTTTAATTTTCCATTGGTTGAAAATAAATCTGTTTCCAAGGCGTTACGACTTATGTAGTTAGTGTGAGGCCAGAAGACCTAATTACACCCAATTCTAAAATAGATGAGTAGAACAGGTTGTAAAATTATTGAGATATGACAGTATTTATTTTTTAAAGACGCATGTGTACCTAGGAAAGAGCGGAAACCTACCGGAGCCCTAACGCAGCCAAGCACTTTTAAAGTTCGGAATTTCCTCCACGAATTCCTTGAGAAATTTGTTTAGGAAAACCTTGGGAAAATCGTAGCACGTATTCTCCCGGAAAATCCTTCAGAAATTATTCTTTGAACTCTTAACGAATTCCTTGCAAAGTTCTAGCCTAGGACTAAATTTTCTTAAGATTTCTTGAACAAGTTCCTGAAGGAATAACCGAAGGAATTCCTGAAGGATTTTTCAAAGTAACACCTGAAGGAACTTTCGACAGTCTTAGAATTCTCCAAAAATTCATTTGGACATTCCGTCTAGAATTCGTTCAGGACCTCGGATATACCTTCTGAAAATCCTTCTCAATTTCCTTTTGAAATATCTAAGGAAAATGTTTTAAGAGTTCCTTCGGAAATTGTTTCAAAAGTCCTCCAAAACATCTCTTAAAACTCTTTCAGAAATTTAGTCACGGATTACTTCGGGATTTATCTCTTTTTTTTTAGAAATTCCTCTAAGGGTTACTTAGCAAGTCCCTTAACAATTTTTAGGAATTCTTTCAAAACTACCTTAAGCAATTTCTAGAGAATTTCTCCGGGTAATCCTTTGAGAATTTCTACAGTAAATTTTTTGGTAGCTTTAGGAAGCCTACATGCACTGACAAAACTAGCTCTGTACACATCGTTGATTCGTCCATTCGTTCATCGTTTATTCGTATGGCCATTCATCATGGACATTAAAAGATGCAGTCTCGAAGTATTTGAGCGGAAAATACTGCGCTAAACACTTGGCGGCGTGGTGGAACATGGTAAATGGCGCAGACGAATGAATGAATCACGAGTGTACAAAAATGCAGTCATGGGCAGGCTGATAAAAAATCGGCAGATTACAGTGGGTTGAACAAGTAGTGCGCATGCCAGAAAAGAGACTAGCAAAATAACCTGGAAGAGAACGTTGATTCCAGGGTAGACCCCGCACTCGCTAGCTGTGTGCAATCGGGAAAGATGCGCGTGCAGCCCGTGTGCAGGGAGACTGGCGACTGGCAGCCCAAAAACGAGCGACCTGGAATAGTAAATTACATCCGGTTTTGCACCAGACAACATGAAGTGTACCATCTAATAGGTATCGGTAACTCTAGGAAGACATTCTTGGGAATTTCCTTCACATCGTTGTTCGAGATCTCTTCAGAAATTTATTTAAAATTCCTTTAGAAATTTCTTCGCAAATTTATTTGAAAATTTCTTTTAAAATTGCTTTTGGGATGCATTCGGGAATTCTTTTAGGAATTCCTTTGAAAATTACAATGATTTCTTTGAAATTTTCTTAATCTTACTAACTTATCTTTGGGAACCTTCAGTTCCCAAAGCTCGTCCGGAAATTTCTCCAAAAATTTTGCCGGAAATTCATCCACTCTTTCCGACATTACTCCAAAAATTCCTTCGGAAAGTCATTTAGAAAACTTTTTTTTTTCATCGGAGACTAGTCCATTCTCAAATACACTTCCGAAAGAATTCCTGCAGGAATATTGTATGGTTTTATTAGAGGAATTTCCCAAAGAGATCCTGAATAGATTTTAGAAAGAATACCTATATAAATTTCTGCAGAAATTCTCATAGGATTTTACGAACGAATTCCTAATGAAATTTCCTAAGACATTTCTGAAGGAATTAAAAAAAAAATCCTAGTTTCCTCCAGAAGTTCCTTCAGGGACTTCGCAAAGAACTTTTTTGGCATATTTAACCAAATTTCTGGAAAAATATTCAATTTGGTTGGTCATCGTGCCCCAGTTGAATTCAACCAGTATCCATTTTCAGTTATGTTAATCAACTATTGAGATTTGTGCATACAAGAACGCAAAGTGCAGAATAAACTGTCCATTGTGGTTGTCATGAGTGGATTGTATCCTGTATGTCCTTCCAGGATCCAGGAATCACAGCAGGTACACAGAGTAGCACTGCAAATTTTCTTTAAACAAATATATTAATATATTGATCATGAATTGGGAATAACTTTTGAAAAAAACTTATTAGTTCTATGACACCGAAATTTCTCACTCAACATTTCTAGTGACGCAGGATTAATTAATATTTGATTCATCAAAATCAGAGAATAACAGAATAGTGTTGGTTTAATTAACATTTTGAAATCAGATATTGATTAGTGGCACCGAGTATTTTGAATGTGCTGTTTGATGATCGGCAAACTTAGAATATTGCATTTTTAATCCACTGAAGTTGATTTTTATACGGGTAAATCCAAAAATCCGCGTAAAAATTGATTTTTTCATCCACGCCGGTTTACGCCGCCGCCGCCGATAAAAGTCAACGGCGCGCCGCCGTGACGTCGTCGCCGCCGATGGTATGACCGGCGCACAGGTCTACCACGGACAAAAGATATTTTAGTTACCAGATAAACATTGTCGCTGTCGTCGCTATCCGGAACATCTTTTGCTGGCGAGGATAGGGGATCTAAATGTCAATGAAGGAAAAATACATACGATTTGACCACACATGTTTCGGACAGCAGAACAAAGGGAACCACAGCGACAATCTTTATCTTGTAACTAAAATATCTTTTCCACTGACGCACAATAATGCAAACAAGAAACGAACCAAGGTACACTGCCAATAATGGTCCGCATAGTTGTTTGCATCAATTGCATTTTGAGTGATTATGATTTGAACAAATCGTCTCACAATGGATAATTAATATTCATATTGCACTCACCGCATCAAAACAAAGCCGCCACTGTATATGTAGGTTATCATGCGAGAGGTTTTGAAGGAACTAGTCTACGGTGGAGCTATCTACTTATTGCACAGCGGCAGATTTTGCTTTTTCATTAATCCATTCTCACGCTTAGAATCATAGGGGCATAACTGCATTGATAGATTTCTCTTTGTCGATGCTTTCTCATTAATAATGTGCCGAATTGCAACAGTTTTCCGAAGATCTAAAATTTTGGTGTGATATAGTATGATTGTATCCTGCGTCAAAAGCAATAATAACTCTTGTAGCTTTTGGAACAATTGAATTATTGACGAAATTTCGATTAAGATAAACCGACCAATTCAGTTACGCCGCTATGATTCAAAGCACGATAATTGAACTGGCCCATTATAGCAACTGACATAGTAAAACAAAATTGGCATTAAAGTATTTCACTTACCTGAAGTAAACTGGCAGTAACTGATTCTCTTGTACTTGTACAATCAATCCATTTTATCAAAATAAATGCAAATGTTAAAAACATGCAATTACTAATGGATACAGGAAAGAAACTAAGTAGATTGATCTACTGCGACTAAATAATATTAAAGATCAGAACATCCAGGTTTTACGCTGTTGGAATTCATTAATTTCTTGGTTAACCTAAACTTTCAAAGCTTTTTAAATGCCACCAGGACGGTGTTTTTTGCATACACTCATTGCATGCATAAACACAAACATGTATGAAGTACAGAGCGTTAATGAATAAAACTTCCAATGAATGATTAAATTTGTTATGAATAAATCATTCAACTCTATGATTAAAGATTATGATTAATGATTTATTCATTTTTGACAATGAATAATGATTATGATTAAAGATTCAATTATTTTTTGACAATGATTAACGATTATGATTAATGAATAAAACGTTTGGAGTATGATTAACGATTACCGATCATGATTAAATGTTGACACAATATGTGTATGATTAATGATTAACGATCGATATGATTAATGATTAATGATTATGAATAATCAAATTGAATGATTTGCATAGTGATCAATAATCAACTAACCTTTCTACCAAATTGGGTCATTAAAGGTATAAAAATTATATGGTTGTGATTAAAGATTAATGAATAAAAGCGATGTACGCAATGATTAAAATTGATGATTAATGAAAAAACTCAAAACAATTATGAATATGATTAGTGATTAATGATTTAATGTAAAAATGATGATTAACGATTAGTGATTGATGATTAAATCAGATTTTTTGTATGATTATGATTAATGAATAATGATTAAATAACCCATTATTCATTAACCATGATTAAATCTATGATTAATCACTAATGCTTTGTGAAGAACCATACGCACAGACAGACAACACCTAAATTTATCGAAATGAACCGACTCGTATATGACAGTATGACATTCCATTTCCAGATCTTCTACCAAATCTTCGTTTTTGCAGTGAACGTGTATCCTTCCAGTAAAACTTATTGTTTAAAGAAAGGCTAAAAGACTCAACTTGAGCAAATTACTTAACCGCTTCAAGCCGCACACAAAACACACCCCTCTCTGGCAGATACACGTAGTAGTAGTCGGGTCAATAGCAACCAACGTCAAACATGCTATCTAATTTCTAAGCTCTCTTGTTTGTTACTTAGAAACAGCTGCGGCCTTTGTGACGATGGTCCGATGCGGCAACTAGGTACTGTCTGATGTAGGTCGAAAGACACTCCAAAACAGAGTACCCATCCACTATCCTCCATTAGTGATAATTAGCCTTTAACTTTTTTTTTGCACGCGGCCTAGACGATCATCGCATTTGATGCAACGAAATCCTCAGTGCAATGATGGAATTTGCGCGCGTGGAAGGAATTTCGCAAACAGTCTGCTATCGTATGAAAAAGCGTTTCCTTTTTCCTTGAACAGTCAAGCATCCAAGCTCAATAAGTCATTCTAGGCGTTCTAGACTTTTCTGTCGTTTCCACCGCAAATAGGCAACTAAGGTATCCGTGTGCATGCCATTTGCTTTTGCATTATTGCAATCTACACTCGAAACACACTCACGGTAAGTGCGTGAGGACAACAGAAAAAAAACAGCGCTGCCGTAAATGCAAGAAGAACTGTTTGATGCGGCAGATCGACATGATAGGAAGGAAAACGTCTATATTGCCTTTATTTCTTCTGTTTTTTGTTCGTGATAATAAAGTCTATGTTTAATTCCTATCACCTTTGTTAACTGCCCTGACGTCTGTTTTTAAGGGCTTTCAAAAATTAAAACTGCTGCAATAACCATAATTCTTCACCGATTCCGGATGAATTCCAGTTTTGGGTCAATCTTTAGTACGATTCCTGAATTATTTCAGAATCCCTTCTGGCTTCGATGGCTCTACATTCAAACTGGAACTTGGCCTACTTTTCAACTTAGTATTCTATTAGCATTTTCTCAGTTATTATTTGAAAGCTTTTCTTTGCCCGCCGTTGCACGTTGGGCCACGCCGGGAAATTAGGAGGAAACAAATATTTTCACCTTGAAGATGATATTTTAGGAACAATGTGTCTTCAGCAAGTCAAAGCTTATTATTTAAGCTTTTTATTTAAGGTAGTTAACCTCTGCGTTTCCACAAAAACCACAGGAAGGTTCACCACTTAGTCGGTAGGCATCGTACCAGTTTTTTAGCACAATGATTTTAACGAACTATTATTCGGCCGCACAACGCAAAACGAAATAACAAGTTGCATTCGACGAGGAATTTTGTCCAATTTTTTCCTATTGGAAACTGACCATATTGAACTATGGGATCAGAAATTATGGTTAAAATACTGGGTAATGTTTTAAACATAACCGCGAGAAGAAGTAGGACTTGAATAATCGTAACGTATTTACATTTATCTTTGGAATTCATGGGGTTTGATTGGTATAGGTATTGATATTGGAAACGACAACATTCATACTATGTAGAATTATTAACGATTTGTTTTTTTCAAAACTTCTGGAAATGAAACTAATAATTAAATACATAATTAGAATCGCATTGTTTCTAACTATTGAACCCTTATGTACTCAAACACATGTAGAGAATTTATAGATTTTAGAAATAGAATTTAGAATTAGAATTTTTAGAATTTTTGCAATTTCTGATCATAATACACCCGATTCTTATTTTACACGGGGGATGCGTGCCGTGCGAAAAAAAATCCGTGTAAAAATAATCCGTGTTATTTTGAGAAACCGTGTAAAAATAATCCGTGATATTTTGAGAATCCGTGTAAAAAAAGCCGTGCAAAACATATCCGTGTAAAAAAAGTAAACGGGTCTTTGTTAATGGCGGGGATGCTTTCCGTATAAAAATAAATCCGTGTTATTTCGAGAATCCGTGTAAAAAAAGAATCGGGTGTACCTGGTTTACAGTTCGTCTTTGAGTAAAGGATTTAATTTTAACAGCCTCGTTGGATAAACGTACAACTCGTGCTGAAAAAATCATCTTTTTGCAACTAGTTGCACAAACTACTATTAATGTTTTGGTTCCAAACTATGAGTTCAGTTTAATAATATAATTTCTCAGAAAATGAGAACCAAAGTATAAAATAATGTTTATTAAAAATATTCTTCTGGAAATTATTTTTTGCGGACTATTTTAAAACATTTACATTTAACACGGCAAAATTTCCTAATTTAAAATGGATATCAACACCATTGCTGAATGTGTATCATTTAATTGCCAATGCCTGCTGCGAATGAATGAAATAATTTTTTTAATCAATTTCTATATTCAATAGTGTAGTTGATTGTTTGCTAAGGAATCAGAACTGTTATAGTTGTGGATTATTAAACCAATCACTTTCCCTGGATGAGCAGACTAAATCTCTCTGGGATAATTTTATTATTCTTCATCCACCACCGCTGCCCTCGCAGCCTCTTGCCATGAACTCCGAGCGAGGCGATTGTATCGATCTCAACCGACACCACTGCATCCGACCATCATCAAGCATAGAACGGCAAAAAAATGCGCCCTCTTCTTTCATGCACACTCGCAGACCCACCGGGAGCTCTCCCGCTGGCGACTGCATGCTGTGTAGGTAAAAAAATGCGAGAAACAATGCGGGAGCGAAAAGCACGTCAGTACGCGCTGCTGTCACAAACTGTAATGACTCGCACACGGAAGGCACTGCTTCTTTTATGCACAAAGTAAATCTTGCGGTGGATCCGAAGGCACGTGGCAATGCATTCTGATGTCCGTGTTAGGAATGCACGAGATTGATTATATATGAAATTTTTATTGACCTTGACAAGATTTGAAATTTTCAATAGCTTATCGTTAAAAATCATAAGTTTCAATAAAGTTGGCCGAGTCAATTGATATATAAATCTTGAAAATCCATCGAAAGATAAAGGCGCTAGTAACGTTCGAAATCTTCCCTTCCAGCGTAACGCTCTCGATTTCCAAATTCCAAATGACATCCAGTATAGTAAAGAAATACGTAAGTCCTACGCAGTCTTCCCACGAACCTGAACTGAGTTCAACTTGAGTTTAATTTTCTTCAGTTGCGTTCAGTTCTAAACCCGCATCGCTACTGTACTCAGGTTCGGATGTATACCGTGTACCGAGCGGTACATGTATAAACTGAAGTACAAAACTTCGGTTCGAACTGTGGTACACCAAACACAGACGAGCTATATCCGAACAAAAGACGAAGTATGTCACTGTAAACTTCGACGAAAAGAAGCGAAAGGAGAATGGGAGAGGCTGTAAAGATAAGAGTTGAATGCTAGTGTTCTGATCCAGCGTTCTTTTTATATGTCATTCCAGTTCGAGACAGCAACACGTACGGACGTGTTTTTTGCTCGCGCATTTTTTCGAAGTGTTTTTTCCTCGTTCTTTCGCTGTTTACGTTTTCGCCTGTCGCGTTGGCGTTATTTTCTCCCGGACCCGTCATGGGAGACTCGGTGGCCGATTCGGTCGCTGGAAAAGTGCCTAAGCGCACTGCTCTTGGAGGCGCGGGTAACCCCTCCAAGCAGCTTTTGCAGAGCAACGTGTTTTCGCCGTTGCCGCTTGATGACGCCGGCAATCCGCCGAAAAAGAGGAAGAAGCAGCAATCGCAGCTGCCGCAGGTGCAACCGGAGCGGAAGGAGAAGTGCCCGCCCGTGTTTGTGAAGGGCGATCCGCCAGATTTACGCCCAAAAATTCGCCAGCTGATCGCTAAGGGGCTGAAATGTACTTTTCGGCTCTGCAGCGAGGGCGTGAAAGTGATGCCGGCCAACAGGGACCATCATCAATCCGTCGTGGAGTTCCTCGAGGTCCACAAGTATGAGTACTACACTCATGACCACCCCGGCACGGCTGCGAGGACTTCACGACATGAAGGAGGAAGAGCTCCAAGCAGAGCTTGAAAGTTGCGGACTGAAGCCAGTAGCCGTCCACAAGATCGCTCGTCACGACAAGGCGAGGAAATATCGCGACCAGCTTTACCTGATCCATCTGGAGCACGGCTCCACTACCTGGAAGGACCTGAAGCTGGTTGGCGTTATAAATTACACCGTCGTTGACTGGGAGCGATATCGGCCAGTGCACCGCGATGTCACGCAATGCACCAACTGCTTCAATTTCGGGCACGGCACCAGGAACTGCCGCATGAAGCCGCGCTGCAACAAGTGTGGCGAACCCCATCCGACGGACGAGTGCGACAAAATGGAGGTGGCCGATCCCAAGTGCGCCAACTGTGGCGACAAACATCGAGCCACCACAAAGGGCTGCCCAAAGCGAGCCGAGTTCCTGGAAATCCGGAAGAAGGCTTCCACCAGGACCATTCCGAAGAAGAACCGTGTTCCTGTAATCAACGAGGTGAACTTTCCAGCCATCCCGGCTCCCCGTCGTGTGATTCCAATACTCCCACCGCTACAGCCGCACAAGCGACTGGCAGCGGCAGCTGCATCGGTCCAAGCTCCAGCATCGTCGGCACCATCCACCAGCGAATGGCCCCGCTTCCTCCTCCTGGCTTCCGTCGGCGGTGGGAGAACGAAGCCGTCCCACCGGAAGAATCTGCCCCGCTGTACACTCCGGAGCAACTGATGCCGATCTTCGCGCAGCTCGCCACTCGACTGCGCGGCTGCAAAACCCGATTCGACCAGGTCTTCACACTTGGCATGTTCATCATTGAAAATGGCTGCTAGGGTGGGCCTGGTCAACTGGAACGCTTGCTCGCTAAAGAGCAAATCAATCGAGCTGAAGGATTTCCTTAAGGAGAAGGAAATAGACGTGGCGTTCATCACCGAAACGCACCTAAAACCGGAGGTTAACGTCAACATCCCGGACTTCCGCATCGTGCGACTCGACCGGCCGACCAGGGGAGGTGGTGTGGCCATCGCTCTTCGCTACAACATCAACTGTCGTCTGCTTCCAAGCTTCCAGCTCAATGTCATCGAGGCCATCGGTGTCGAAATCACCACTTCGGTCGGCACAATCGCGCTCATCGCGGCGTACTGTCCAACGCAGGCCAAAGCCGGCGATGGATCATCGGCTGCCCTTCGGAGGGACATCGTCAAGCTGACGCGGAGGCAAGGCCAGTATATCATTGCCGGCGACTTGAATGCCAAACATCAAGCCTGGGGCAACAGTCGCGGCAATCGAAACGGCACCATCTGGAGCAACGACATGGAGGAAGGCCACTACGATCCTGAGCCCGGATTCCCCACTCGGCTGAGTCGGTCCGGTGCCCACGCAACGCTCGACCTCTACGTAACAAACCTGAGTGACCACGTCTCGCAGCCGGTTGTATACCAGGAGCTCAGTTCGGATCACTATCCGGTGGTGGCGGAACTGGGCTCCTCGGTCAATCGGCACCAGCAGTTACGGCGGAACTACCACCGAGTGAACTGGCAGCGTTTCCAGCAGTGCGTCGATAACACCGTCGACTACGAGGTGCGTCCGGAGACGCCGGAAAGTATCGACCGCCAGCTGTGCGCTATCGAGGAGGCGATCACGGCGGCCCGAGAGCAACACGTACCGACGGCTCGGCAGGTAAGCAACTCCTTAAACATCGATACACTCACCAAAGATTTGATTCGATTGCGGAATGTCACTCGCAGGCAGTTTCAGCGTACTGGACTGCCTGAGCTTAAGACACGCTGCAATCGAATCACAAAAATTATCAAGGCCAGAATGGTGGACCTCAGAAATAACGACTTCTCGAATAAGATCCGCACTCTCCCAGATTATGCTAAGCCGTTCTGGAAAATGACCAAAATTCTAAAATCCAAGCCTCGGCCCATTCCACCTTTGATCCCACTAGACAATAATGGCTCTAAGGATCGCTTGATAACTCCTGCAGAGAAGGTCGCGGAAATAGGTCGTCACTTCGTCAGCTCACACAATCTTGGGCAGAACATCGTCAGTCCACACGAAGCAGCCGTCAACGAGCATGCTAACAACATCCATTTGATTCCCAACGACTTCTCGGAGGAGTTGGAGATCTCAGCCTATATCAAATCGTCGAAGAACATGAAGGCCCCAGGCTTCGACAGCATCCTGAATCTCGAGCTCAAACACATGAGTGCTCCGTTCTTTGAGCACCTCTCGCTGATCTTTAATCAGTGTCTCCGGCTTAGCTACTTCCCATCGTCCTGGAAGTCAGCGAAAGTCATCCCCATCCGGAAGCCTGGGAAGGATCCTTCCTCTCCCAAAAGTTATCGACCCATCAGCCTTCTCTCAGGGTTATCCAAGCTATTCGAAAAAGCTATTCATCATCGGTTACTTGAGTCTGCCGAAAATCTCAACATCTTGCTCGAGGAACAGTTTGGTTTCCGACGCGGTCGGTCAACTGTACACCAACTGACCCGAGTTACCAGCGTCCTCAGACGGAACAAGTTTGTCTCAAAAACATCCGCCATGGCCTTACTCGATGTCGAGAAGGCATTTGACAATGTATGGCATGATGGCCTGGTGTACAAACTACAACGCTACAATCTTCCCAGCTACCTGGTGAAAATCATCAACAATTACCTGTCGGCAAGGACATTCCGGGTCTCAATCAGCGGAGCGAGTTCCAATGCGCACAACATCGTCGCAGGCGTCCCCAGGGCAGTATCCTCGGGCCCTTGCTTTTCAATCTGTTCACTCCGACATGCCAGAACCTCCAGAAGGCGGCATTCTGTCTCTGTTCGCAGATGACACATCCATCGTCTACAACGGTAGAGTGATCAGAGCGCTAGTGGCAAAACTCCAACGAGGCCTGGATGCCCTGACAGAGTACCTCACCAGCTGGAAGATCTGTATCAACGCGGCGAAGACCCAGGTCATCATTTTCCCCCACTCCAAATCACCTAAACTTGTTCCGCCTGGGGACTGTAAAATCATCCTCAATGGCACGACTGTGGAATGGACCAATGAGGCCGGCTACCTTGGCTTGACCCTCGACAGCAAGCTTATTTTTAGGCAACAGGTTGACAAAACGGTGACAAAGTGTAACGTCTTGTTGAAACTACTGTACCCTTTGATCAACCGCCGGTCGTCATTGTCCCTGAAAAATAAACTTGCTGTCTACAAGCAAATCATCCTCCCTGTGATCGAATATGGCATGCCGGTCTGGGAGAGCTGCGCTAAAACCCACCACCTCAAACTTCAACGGGTCCAAAACAAATTCCTGAGGATGATCCTCAACACCCCTCCCAGGACAAGAACATCCGAGGTCCACCGTCTGGCCGGAATAAAAACCTTACATGAACGCTTTGGTGAGTGTAAAGAAAAGTTTAGGGTCCGCTGCTTGCATTCGGATCAGGCTCCAATTAGGGCGCTAGTTCCAATCTAGGTTATCAAATTTTTTATTGTAAATATTAGTGTACATAGTAGTTAGGTTATCAAATTTTAAAAAACACACCAGCGCCTCCTAAAGGCCGTCATGATACATTATATTTTAAAAATTAAGTAATAGCATAATAATAATAATAATAACAATAATTGAAATTGAAGTTGGAGGGCCATGCCGGCCGAT
The DNA here is from genome assembly GCF_024139115.2 of Armigeres subalbatus. NCBI lineage: Eukaryota > Metazoa > Arthropoda > Insecta > Diptera > Culicidae > Armigeres > Armigeres subalbatus. The sequence goes on along the minus strand of NW_026943277.1, from coordinate 753,718 downwards.
CACTGTACATGTATAAAATGATTGTAGAACAAAAAATGATTTAAATAAAGAAGAATTTTACTACTACTACTACTACTTTTTATATGTCGAAAGAAATTTTTATTTTATTTTTTTTTTCAGCAGAGAATAAAAAAGAATAATGTCGTTTTCGTTTATTCGCACCGGTGTAGGTAAACTTGCACTGGAATCGTTCGTTTTTAAAAACGGTGCAGTTTCATTCTTGCTTTATTTTGCCACCGGTGTAGAAAAATTTACACTTTGCCTGAAGCGGGTAGGCACCGCGTGGTAACAATACTTGTGTGTTTTATTATCTGCTGATATCTATGCCTCATTAAAATTATCTTCTATATAATAAAAATGAAATGGACTGTGTTTGTATCCGCATAACTCGAAAACGGCTGGATGGATTTTCTTCATTCCTTCAGCAAGTATGTTGGTTATCGTTTCCGACGGGTTTATATGATATTTCCTCATGCGAAAATTACGTGAAAAGTTTAGTAAATAGTGAAAAATTAAAATTATGATTTGTTTGGAATCTTCGCATGGGCAGTTCACAACGCGCTTTATCGTCTACTATGCAGGACAATGTCTGCCGGGTCGACTAGTATTTGATAATTTGTATCAATGTTGTTGAAGTACAATCAAAAGCTGCAAAGATTCTTTATCTAAGACCTTTCTATAAATGTACAATTTGTTATAATATTTATGGATTATTACAATTATCAGTGGTTAAAATAAACGATTAAATATATCAAAATCAACAAAAGTAGGTAGACATTAAAAAAGGGAGATCAAATTTCAATACATGTTAAATCTTCATAGAAAAATCTTTCTATATTCAATATTACCTTGCAGTCAGTCATATTACCTAACAATTAGTTAGTATATTTTAACTTTTTCCAACAAATATTGACATAATCTAACAGTTTTTCACTGTGAAATTCTGAAATAGATCTCAAATTAATAGTCGATTTACATAACTATGTTGAAATCGAAAAATAATTTAAATTTGCACATATGCGGTCAAGAACAGTGTTCTTGGTTTTAACTTCAATCAGTTTTACGCATCATATCATTTTTTAAGCAAAGATATAAGGTGGACTTCAATTCAAAACTTGGATCATTCACATATCTGAATTTTTCTACTATTAATATAAATGTATTGTGTAATTATGTTCTATACTATTTATATGAAATAACTGGAGTAAAAGAAAAAATGTCAAGTTTCCAGAGACCGACTTTGAAGTAAATCCTGCAACGTGCTATTTTTTTTTAATTTAACCATCTATAAATGTAATAATAAATTAATAAATTATTTATGTTGAAGTCTACAAACTCATTATTTTTGGATAAAACTCAAATTTTACGATCATTTTGATACAGTTATCGAGGGGTGAGAATAGGGTTGAGAATTGGTCACTGTTTCAACAGCTTAGAATGTGTTTAGTGCAAGAAAATTAATTAATTATGAAAGTCCTTTTCGAACGATTTTGTTATCGACCTCTTGGCTGTCAGTAATGTCGATGGCGGTAATTGAAATAATCTTCATTTTTAGTAAGTTTTAAATAAATATAAACATATAATATGATTGGAATCCAGTAACTTTTCCACGGCTAGATTCCATAAATTTCTAGCAATCACAATTAATCAAATCCTACAAGAACCATTTGTTTTATTTTTATTTTTCTACACTTACATACATTATTAACAATAAACAAAACCTTATGCCTAACCATGTTTTACGTTTTCAATTTGCAAAATTAAATTACAAAATTGGTGTAATAATTTGTGCAATATAAAGTAGATATAAAAATATAATATAAATCCTTGCATAAATCTCAATAATATTTACTTGCTATTTGATTGACGGCATCACCAACTCCATCGAAAACATGTGTTGGCAGTCAAAAAGTTGCACCTAAACTGTTCGTATTTGCGATGACAAATGTTGCACCTCCCGTGTATACCGTTCGGAATAAACGAACATAAGTGTGAAACACAACACGTCAGCTGTACTGTACCCTTACCGTACCGAAGTTTGAACTTGGGTTTGAAAATGAACTCGAACGCAAGTTCGGGTTTGAGTACATCATCGTGCGTTGCGGTTCGAACGGAAGAAGAGAGTTCAAAAAGAGTACGCGTACTCTTGTACCGAGCGGGTTTGATGTTCGTTGGGAAGACTGGTCCTACGTCAAAATAATTCACGAGGCATCACTTTTCGCCTAGGATTGGTCTAATTCATTTGCACCGCCGGCCGAACTTATGAAACCATCTATCGGCGACTAAAATAAACCCCCCCCTGAAAAATTACAAATTTTCCATAAAAAATAAGGAAGTTGCCAATAAAGAAATCTGGGTATGAACAATAAACCAATATGAAATTTCCACAAATAATGCAAAATTCTCAAAAACAATTGGGTCCTAAAACCCTACCTCGTTTATGGTTGCAAACGATAGTGCAAGAATACTTGAACCGAAGTATAAAAAATCTGGTAAAAGTCCAAATCAGAAAAAAATAATATTTTTATGTTTAATACATTTTGAGATAAATATTGGCCTGTGCAACATTTCAGAACGAATCAACCATCAGCCCAAAACGTCAGGCCCATATATTAACTGTCGAAGGTTGAGTCAAGTGCCCTGCGGTGTTTTGCTAGTGCGTTTGAATCCTTACGTCAAACAAGACAAAAAAATGTCGAGGAAGCATTTTCCACCTATTTTCAAATTTCAAATTTAACAATGTTCCTTTCAATTTTTGTGTCAAAAGAAAAACTGACGCGTTCAGGATGATTAACTTCATCGTTCCCTGAAATAAAATCGAATATCGGTTCTTCATTTTAGGACCCAATTGAGAATTTTCCACAAAACAAAAATAAATTAGCACTTTTCAAAGGAAAAATTTCAATTATAAAGGAAGAATTTTCCATTAAGAAATAAAAATGTTCCATGAAAAAATACAAAATTTCCATAAATAAATAAATATTATCAATATATGGTTCAATTTCCTGCACCCTAATGTTTTGCCCGGTTCCAAACTTCGAAGTCGAGTCAATAGGTAGGTTCAATACTACAACAGTTTAGCTGTTTGCTTTCAATAAGTTAGTGTGGTGGTATGGCTATAGTGGGCGCTCTAAACATTTTAAAATTGTTTTGGGTTCAAATCCCGTCGAGGATCTACATTTTTGAAGGTGCAAAATTAAATTATCCGGCATGCCGGCGCTCACGAGTTTATCACCCGTCTTTCTATCCGGATAAAATATTGTTTGAGAGCACTTGCTCACAGAAAAACATGGATAAACTGCACTTCGCTGTTTGGATCAATCCTGGGTTTTTATTCATATGAGCCTGCTTCGTAGCCTGCTTGTACTTGACTTGACTCAAAATAAAAGTTCAAAATAAAAAGTCTTATCATTTCTACCGTAATATTGCCCGAGAACTGCTAGAAAAGATGGAAATCTAGCGATGACCAATGCGCATTTTCAACCAAAACAGTAAATATTCATCTTGGTGGTAACATAGTGTTGTGCATCTATGATGAGACGAACCGGATGTACCTTATGTGTGATGTACCAGTCTTTGGAAATTCTGCTGAAAATACTGAAATATAAATACATACACACTAAAAAGTTCACATTTTGATTTTTTACATTTTATAGTTATGTTTATCTTTTTTTTGCCGAGTCATGTTCGCAGATCACAACTTTGCTAGAACAGGCGACGATCAATCGATGCAATACTTATAGGCTTTTATAGGTTACGACAGATCTGTCAAAAATGTGAATGTTATATTAATACTAAAATACGATTGACCGAAACTACGTAGATTATTATTCAAATCTTCAAGGGATTAACAGTGTATGGACGATCTCCTTCTATGCATAAAATACCACCTCGTGAGCTTAATATCCATCATCGTATGCCTTTTCAGTGGCATCGGCATCTGTGTCTGTTACTGAGCTGCAAAGCTAGGCTGAGTATTTTTTTCCACTACTGCTTGCTTCTTTTGTAGGATCTGTCGAAATGTTGGCGCTGCATTGTTTCTGAGATTTCCCCATACGGCATACATCAAGGTGGTTCTTAGCCGACCGAAAGCAATTACTTTCTGGTTAATTTGTTACAACCGAGCGAAACATGTGTATTGCTGGTAGAACGTTCCGGACTCGCAGTGAGCATACACTTCCTCTACCAGTGTCGGGCGGATGATGTTCGGCGTAAGTTTTCGGCATTTCAATTGGACCAATGAAAACATGATAGTTAAGTTTCCTCCACAGAGAGTTATTGGGAAATGTACCACATGTTCGGTAGTTCAATTCCGCGATTGGTGGAATTTAGAGGTCGACTCAAATCTAATATAATCAAGCACATGTTTACTAGAGCATAACGAAGGAGAGTACTTAGAAAGTCTGCTGAGAAAATGTGGTAATGGAATTCTATTCACGGCTCTCAGCAGCATTGATATCGACGCGCGAGACGCAGCTCAAAGTCGACCCCTACAAATTTGAATGGTAGAAAACATCTTAAGTTATATTATACCAAGGAGATTGGTAAACTTTCTATTAAGATCGTATCGGATCCTGTATGTTTCTCATGTGAAACATGAGTTTTTTCGGTCAGGTGATTTCCTTGTAAATATAATAGCGGCGGAAGAAGGTGCTTCGGACTACTATTCCGTGGGAATGTAGATTTTGTGTACAAAACTATAGTAAAAAAAATGTATGTAGAAATCAGCCACTGCATTATTTTTTTTCAGAATGAGATCCTAACGTTAAGAACGTTAGGATATCGCGACATCTGAATCATTGGATAACTACTTCGATAAACTCCATAATTGTATTTCAAAAATATATCGCAAAGCGCAGCTCTCGCTTTTATTAACTGGCTGAACTGACTGACCGCAAACAACAGTGAGAGTTTCAATTTGAATTAGGAATAATTTTACCATGTATAAAAAGGAATTAATTTCCAGTTTTAGATTTGTGGTGCACGGAAGTTGGTTTTTACGCGGGGGGTACGTTGCGCGTGAATCAAAACCGCTTAAATACCAAAATCCGCATAAAGAAAGTCGCGGAAAGCGACTCCAGTGTACTTACATATATCTAGATATTTGTTACTTACGCCTAACAAGTCCATTGAATAATTTAAAAACAAAATTAAAGGAAGTTTGATGAAATACCTAATTAATATTTTTTTCAAACACTATTTCTTCGATAAACACATTTTGATTAAATTCTATTGATCTCTAGCGTTTTCAATACGCATTAGTACCTTAGTATTAGGAGCGGTTTACATCAAATTACTTTTTTGCCTTTCGCGTTTTTTATTGAATAACTGACTTACTTACATATGGATCCTGTACACCTCCGGTGGTGCAAAGGGCCGACTTGAGAGATCTCCATCCTGAGCGTTACCCGGCTATCGCTTTAACCTGTAACCAGGTTAGATTTCGGTCGACTTTTTTTATTTCTTTATTGAGGCTTCGACGCCATGAGCCTCTGGGTCTGCCTCTGCTATGATGTCCCGCTGGGTTCCAGTCTAATGCTTGTTTACAGATTTCGTTTCCGCTCCTACGTAGAGTGTGGCCGACCCAGCCCCTCTTTCGATCCCGAATTTCTTTTGCTATCGGCCTCTGGTGACAACGACGATGGAGCTCGTTGTTTGAGATCCAGTTGTGAGGCCACCAGGCCCGAATTATATTCCGCAGGCATCTGTTGATGAACACCTGCAGCCGTTGATACACACCATGTTTCACTATAACAGCACAGATTTCACGTTAGAGTTGAAAATTCGTATTTTGGTGCGTTTACTTATCTGCCTGTTTTTCCAGATATTTCTCAAACTCGCAAAGGCAGCCCTTGCTTTCTTGATCCGTGCGCCTATGTTGATCTTGGTACCGCCGTCTGACGCCATTTGGCTACCAAGATATTGGAAGCTTTCAACATTCTCCACTGGTTGCCCGGCTATTGTGAAACTGGAAGGAGTCACCGAGTTTACATCCAACGATTTGGTTTTGTTGACGTTGATGACTAAACCTGCCGAAGAGGAGCGCTCGGCAAGGTCGTTGAGCTTACTCTGCATATCAGAGCGCCGTTGCGCGAGGAGTGCAACGTCATCAGCCAATTCGAAGTCGTTCAGGTGCTCCATGGTTATAGGCTGCCATAACAGCCCGCGGTTTGGTTCACGGTCAATCGCATCTACCAGAATCTCGTCGATTACGATGAGGAACAGTAACGGTGATAGAATACATCCTTGCCTCACACCAGCTACGACCCGGATATTGAATAACACCTCCCGTCTAATATATGTAGGGGAGTGTATCCGGTTGTGGGCCTAGTTGCGAATTTCACTCATATTATTTTTTCCAGTTAATATTATGCAGCAATATGGTCATTAATTTAAAGTTAGCACTTTTTTCTCCGAAGTAACTATCTTCTTCTTCTTCTTCTGCAATGGCTCTACATTCCAATTGGAACTTGGCCAGCTTTTCAACATAGTATTCTATTAGCATTTCCTCAGTTATTAATTGTAAGCTTTTCTATGCCTGCCATTGCCACAATGGGGAAAATGTTGCATGTTTCGGGCCAAATTCAATAACTTATAGGGCCGCTGAATGAAATTTGTGACCAAGAACTTTTCCTAAACAAAATTTTCCCAGGAATCGAGTGGGAGTAATTTCGGATACGGCACGCCATTCCTAATAGGACTTTTTGGACGTTTTCCCCCAACTTCCCCCAGAACTTTGGTATTATGAACGGAATGCAGCCGTAATAAGCAGTTTAAGGCATATTTCTGATTGAATCTGAATGATTAGAATATTGTTGGGTAAGCGCAGTGTTATTTTATCTGGAGAGTATGTTTATTTTAGGGGAATATGGGATAAAATAATCTCATATATTATATACATACAAATGGATTTCTGTCTGTCTGTCTGACTCTGAAACTACTGAACCTTTCGGCGTGAAAACTAGTATGCAGAAGTTTTTGGAGTCGAGAAGGTTCTTATGATGCTTGGAGACCCCTCCCCCTTCTGAATGGAGGGCTTCCACATAAATTTAAAAAAAAAACGGCATAACTCGAGGACTAATCGAGCAAATGCAACCAAAGTTGGCATGTTAAGGTTTTTGAAGTCAAGAAATGTTTTTGTGGTGATTTGTGATCCCTCTCCCTTCTGGAAGGGGGGGCTCTAATATGAATGAAACATAAATGTCTGCATAATTCGGAAACTGATCAAGCAAATGTAACCAAATTTGGCATGTGGTGGATATAATAGGCAAGAAATATTTCATTGCACGCAAAAAAAAGCGTTCATGAATTCGTGAACTAACGAGTTCACGGTGTATTTTTTCGTGAACAACAGTCACGGATTCGGGAATACAGTCACGTTTTCTGGAACGTTCTGGAAAACGTGACGGGTGTTCCCGAATCCATGAATTAAATCACGGTGTATTTTTGCTGGTTCACGAATTCGGGAACGCATTTTTTTGCGTGTGGTAATTCGTGAGCCCTCCCCTCTCTGCCTGTAAGATTTCACTCATTACTTTTACAAACTACTACAGGCCTTTTTGGTTCTCCAAAACGCCATAGAGTTCAAAGCATGCTTTCAACGCGATCAACCAAGTCCTGAACTGATGTATCAGTGCATTGCTAATTATCCCACCAGGTCAATTACTAGCTACTACAGGTCTTTATTATTCTTCAAACCGACATGGAGTTCAGAACGTGCTATCTACCCGATTAATGAAGTCCTGAACGATGTATCTGTTTAGCGCAAAACATCACAGCAGGTTCATTGAGTCGATACGATTTTATTCATTATTTTCACAAGCTACAATAGGCCCTCCATGATTCGATGTTCTTCGGCTCGATATCGACTAGCTGAAAATTACCATACTAAGAATATTTTCTCGGTTACTCTGATGGCTCTTCCGAACAATTTTCCAAGGAACTTCTATTCCACATCTCGATGTATGCTTGAGTCAATGGTCCTTCCATTAGCGGCTCATAGAGGATCGGCTGCATTATAGCCACTTTTTAGAGCTCGGATCATGTGGTTGGTCTGTGGACCAACTAATGAATGGTGTATGATATGATATCCCAGAAGGTTCATTGAGTTAATACGACTTCAATCATTATTCATAAAAGCTACTACAAACCTTTTATGTTCAACAAAACGTCCTGAAAACCCGTAACGATTGATCTACACTCAAACCTCCATTAGTCGATACTGAAGGGATCATCGACTCATGGAAAAATCGAGATGAGGAAGAGAAAATCCTTGGAGAGCTGTTTGAAGGGACTATCACAGTAACCCAGAAAATGTGTTTTAATATGGCATAATTTGCTTCCATGAGTCGATGTCAAGGAATAGAAAATTGACTTATGGAGGTTTGACTGTACTTGATCATCTAAGTCCGTGTACGCAGAACAAATCGCAGGTTAACCTTATTGTCATTGTGCATCTTGACTCAAGATTATTTTGGAGCAACTTGGACATTGGATCTCATGTTCATGGAAATTTGGATCATATGCTTATTACACCGGGTAAATATTGATAGAGGATATTGCGAAAGTCTTGATTGATCTGGAAGATACTGTGAACTAAACTCGAGAGAATTTTAGGGGTATAACGACGATGAGGAAATTGTATGCGTGTTGGCTCTTGTTTCGGACGGCAGAACGATCGCGCGATTTCCTGAAATTTTGTGTTTTGCATTGCGCGGCCGGTAATAAAGTTAATTAGTTCAGTGCGAGTTGGCTCTTGTTTAGGACGGTAGAACGATCGCGCGATTTGCCGAAATATTGTGTTCTGCATTGCGCGGCCGGTAATAAAGTTAATTAGTTCAGTGCGTGTTGGCTCTTGTTTCGGACGGCAGAACAATCGCGCGATTTGCCGAAATTTTGTGTTTTGTTTTGTTTTTCCTTAGGACGGTTCGTAAGTAAATTGATGAATATATTTTATTATATACTGTTATTGACAAACGCTCTATATTGTCGAATAGAGCTCCCTATTATTCACCTTTCCCACTAACACAAATTTTCCTTCCCGAGACATCTATGAAGGTAGTATGGGTTCCCTGCATCTTCACTAGTAGATGTTGAACTAACATTCCTTCCCTTCCTTCCGTGATTGTAAGGACGTGGCCAGGTATACAACTGCTACTGTATAGGAAAAGGTACTAATCCCAAGTACCAATTTGCGGCAATATACAGTAGATTGCTCAATTGAGCATTGTATAGCCACCCACGATTTGTACAATCACATATGCTATGCTATGCTTTAACGACGATGAGGAAATTGTAAAAGTCTTGATTAATCCGGAAGATACCGTTAGCTGAACTCCAGAACGTTTAGGAGTACCATGAGCATCTCGTATTCTAGAAAATAGAGTATGCATGACGCGTATTTGCTTATTGAACCATATTGGGTAAATACCGACGATGAGAACATTGCAAAAACCTTGAATGATCTAATAGATACCGTGGGCTGAACTCCAGATCGTCTTGGAGTACCTTGAGCATCCCGAATTCAAGAAAATTGGATTTGCATGATGCGTATATGCTTATAAAACCAGATCGGGTGAATACCGACCATGAGGACATTGGTAAAAGCCTTGATTGATCTGATAAATATGGTCTGGGTCATTTGGCATAACGCCATTTGACATAAGGTCATTTGGCATAAAGGCCATTTGTCATAATGGTCATTTGGCATAACGGACATTTAGCATGATTTTGTACTGCAAGAAAAGAGTAGGTCATTTGGCATAACGTCGCATAATTCGCATAATTTCGAACCGTGAAAGCGAAAGGGATATTCCATGTAATGTTTAGCGTAGATAATGTAGGTCGAGGCTGTTTTCTGATCAATTCAGACTGATGGTAGACATTTTCCGGAAGAACGAAATAACAAAACGGCAGAATTACTTCCAAAAGAGGGATCACATCCATCATTAAGTTATTTTGGCCACATGCCTACTTTTAAAGTAGGGATTACATCCACCATTGCTTCAATCCGGGCATGCGCCTCAAGACCGGAAGGGGGTACCTCGGGCGAAAATGTGTAATGGCGGACGTATTACAAAAGTTTTCATAATTGAATAAGTTTATATTGCAAGACTTTTTATTATACATAATATGCATAGAAATCAGTAAATCAAAACATATCGAATAATGTCCACCACAGCCAACACAGTACACTGCAGTGTATGAAGGATTGTGGGACATAGTATCAAAAAAATCTTCAAAAGCAATCTTCTTGATCGAAACAAAATTATGAAATATGTTAAGAATATAGTTCTTAACTAAAATAATGAATTTGAAGGTTCAGAAGCCTTGAGGCATAAAAGCATTTTTCCAAAAGAATTAAAAAAAGTCTTGGAAGTATTCTTCTACGCGGTTCGAAAGCCTCCTTTCAATTCTCTTTTTAAGAGGCTTAGGGGGGTCCCGTAGCGTAGTTGGCTACATTTTCGCGGACGATCATGGGTTCGATTCCCAGCCCCCTCGTCAACCGTCATGGGGCGGCTATGGGGGACACCCGTCCACTACGCTCAACCGTCAACCAGTAATTGCGACGTATGACCCTCCTCAGATGTTAATTCATCTAAAAAATAATCTAACAATGGCAACCGAATCATGGAATCATGGAAAAAGACGGCTTTGGCAGGTTTTGTTCTATTATTGGCAGGGGGGTTTTTGTCGACCAAATTTTATGAAATTTGACCACAATATTCTTTGATATGCAAAGAATGCTTAGGCCAAATTTTAGCAAAATCAGTCATAAAAAAAACCCTGACAATAATAGAACAAAACCTGCCAAAGCCGTCATTCCCCCTAGTTATTTATAGCCTAAATTAACAATGAAATTGCTGTTTCAGGCCTTGCTCTTGGAGCACCGTAGAATTATAGGATTCTCTACCAGATCTCTATTTCATATATTCTCTTCACATGCCTGAATTTCCTTTACAATATTGCTGATTTGACTGTAAATATATTTGATGGGGTTGGGAGGGTGCATCAGGGCGCATCAATGAAGTAACAATTGGACAATGAAGTGATAGCCAATCGGAATCAACGAAGGAAAGTATTAGTCGTTCACGTCTATTACTTTTGTTGGCGATACAGTATAGAATTTGGCAACCTTGTCTGATGATGCGCAGTTGGAATAGAATAATGCCATGTCAATAGCGATAACAGCAATAACGACAATAGCGAGTTGATTGAATTGCAACGATATAAAGTGACCGCATGCACAGTGCTGATAAATTTATAGTGTATAATTATCATAAAAATGTTTAAAAATCCTATAACTAATTGAATTCTATTGGAATAGGTCGATCAGTGGATAGTTTATAGCTCTGGGTACAGTGGCAGTGGAAACCTCAGAAGATTCACTCAAATAATTAGTTTCAAGTGTAACTTGTAGGTTAGATAAATTGTAGAGCTGAAGATTATTTTCTAAAGATAAAACTATTTTTCCATAGGTATCCCAGGTACCACGTCCAACTAGAAGCTAACATCCTTATCAGCTACTGATAAATAATCCAGTTGTATGCAATATCTATAATCTATCTTGCTCACATAACTAAATTGTTGTGCATCTTATAGGAAGAAACCGAGTTATAAATTAGATACCTTGTTCACGGAATAGGAATCACCTAATACCAAACCGAATTTGTAAGATTTCCCATACTTTTTTTCAAATTGAAATTCTAATTAATAAATATGCATTTTAGCTTAAAGCATCACGCTAAACAGAACCGGTGTTGTATCATTCCTGAACAACTTTTATCTCCAACAGTTGTTAACCAATTGACGCGCCCTTCTTCAAACATACCATCCCATGGAAAGCTTGAAAATTTCATTATTCTTTTTGTTGGATCATTCTGCTGGAAGGAGATTCTTATTTTCCCGTGTAAGTGTCTCTGCTTACAGGTCCACCGCCCCCATTTTTGGCCCTTCATACAGCAATATGTTGAATTCAAAATCATATTGAAATTTGGCCTTACTGTCAAGTGAAATCGCATGCAGAGCAGAGCAAAGCTTCTAGTCAGGATGATGGCTAACTACATACATATATACTTCTTCTTCTTCTTCTTCTTCTTATTGGCATTACATCCCTATACTGGGACAGAGCCGCCTCGCAGCTTTGTGTTCATTAAGGTGGTTATACAACAAAGCCACAAATCGGCCATCTTGGAAACCACGTGCTTTTTCTAGTGATTTTTCAAGAACACAAATTGAGAGAACCACAACGCCCATGGGGATGAAACATTCGTAGATCGTTTCCTTACTCATGCTAAACAATCGACTTTAATTTCAGCATTGTACGACAATTATTACGCTAGATTTGAATATTTGATAATAGGAGTAGAAACTCGTGTGGTGAATTTAAAATTCACCACATGGCTTGATTGTATAATCACCTTAAGCACCTCCACAGTTATTAACTGCGAGGTTTCTAAGCCAAGTTACCATTTTTGCATTCGTATATCATGAGGCTAACACGATGATACTTTTATGCCCAGGGAAGTCGAGACAATTTCCAATCCCGAAAATTGTGTAGACTGACACCGGGAATCGAACCCAGCCACCCTCAGCATGGTCTTTGCTTTGTAGCCGCGCGTCTTACCGCACGGCTAAGGAGGGCCCTTTACATATATACATACATTAGATTGAAGGCATTTTTCCCAACCTAAAATGACCTAAATTTTTAATTAATGATCTTTTTGTAATGCATGTTTTCTGAAAAAGAACGTGTCATTTCTTCAATGAAGATTCATAAAAAAACGTTTCAGTTGGAAATAAGTATACAGCTCCACTCCCTTGTTTGTATAATTATAAAGACACTCTATTTTAAAAAGTGATGACTTTACAATTATTTTCAACTAATACGTAAAGTTTCAGTAAACATGTAAACAATAAAAACATTCATTAATTTAATATTTAGCTTACTTTAGGCTGGGATGCCAAAAATGTCGTCAATCTAATCTCTAGAAATCGGGATTTTGATTCTCAAACATGACCATTTTGTATGAAAATCAGTGAATGCTTTAAACTAATTTCCGGGGGTGTAGTCCATTCAGAGATATCGATTGTGTAGGACCATATCGTTCAACCTCGTCCATTGAAATGCCACCGGTTTCATAGGTGGTGCCCTCTCCGGTAAGGTGGAGGTACCTGATCCGCAAGCTACATGGCTCAGTGGCAGAAGCGGTTAGGTTTCATACACATAAATCATTTATTAGATCACCCTCAACCTGCCTTGAGTCGAGTGAGGCGGTTTTTGTCAATAATCTTGATCGCAAGGTGAGGTACTAGCGCATTAAGTAGGGGAAGCTGCGAAAATATGCACTTCCATGGGATACGTCCGCCGATATTTGGGATTGAGACTAAAATTAATTCGACTTGTTTTTCTTGATACGGGTATTCAAAAAATGATTAGAGCCACTGCATTTATTGACACCGAATTATTAGGGCACTCTACAGTTGGAACCCCCTATTAGTTGTCCTGTCACATATACAATTAGTCTGGTTTGTGGCAAGTGTACGAAAATAGAACCTGCTCTCATGAGCATGGAACCATAAAAACCTACCAGTGCATATAAAATATGCAAAGTCAAGCTGTGCATTGGAGAATAAGGTGGGTTGGGAGTATTTTAGCTGGCGTAGCTTCGTCGCCTTGTTGATTACACAACGCTTGTGAAATTCCTTTCTACCAGAAGTGTCCGCGGGCAAGAATTATGATCGCTTTGCCTGTGATTACGTAAAGTGGTTTTATGCCTACGTGTTACGGCGTTCCCGCAGATGCTGGGTCACACTATGAGATTCCGTGAAAGTATCTTTGGTTGTCCAGAAATAAGAAAGATCGAACGTATACATTCTTTACATAATCCGACTGCGGAAAATTCATCGTCAAAACAAACCAATAAATAACAGCAAACAACCCCAGTAACTGACCTACCTGACGGCTTGATTGCCCCCTTTTTGGGAGTTTATTTTTTCAACATCATCGCGCAGCCCCGAGATCAATTTGCCAATGCAAGAAAACACGTGCGCGAAGTCAGTACCTCAAGAGGTCTGCCCGATTTCGCCTTCATCGCATCATTTGAGGGTTTTGCTCGAGATTCGCGAACGGACGTGATCAGCAAAAATTTGGCATTGCTTAAGTTGCAGCATAAAGCGCAACGTCGACTTGCTGCGCGAAGATTGAATTGTGTAAAGGCATGTGGGTCGGACGATTGTCCGTTCATCTTAGACTAAATAAAACCATCACGTAATTGGTGACGCATATTTACGAGTTATAAACAATGACATATCTGAAAGTGTGCTGATATGAAAATGGAGATAAATTATGTATGCACAAGACGTGGTCAGTAGAACAACTGTTGGAAATGAAGAAAGAAGTTCGTCATAATCAGGTAGGTAATGAACAAAAAATTAATATGATGGTTTATGAATACAGATATTGAGTCTTAGTAGTATTCCTTAAAATACCTGCAATTTAAAAAAAAAAAACGCTCTAAATTACGTTTATAGAATACTGAAAGCATGGTTTATATATGGAACCTTTGAAAAATATTAGTTTTTTGTATCCTAACATCTTCGTGGAAGTTTTTTTTTTCTCCAAATTAAGATGAGAAAATTAATACAGTATCGACCCGATTTTGTCTACCCCCGATTTGATAACATCCCGATTTTATCACGGTTTTGTCAACCAATTTTTCAATTTTTTGAATATTTTTGTCCTCCTTTTTATTTTTGTAAATAATACCGCAAAAAACTATGATTTCCGTAAAATAAATTTCACCGCCTGTAGTTTATTATGAATCATTTATAAGTACATGTCAAGAATTTTGTAAGCGAAGACAAGAAATTATTCACTTGTCATAGCCTAAAATAGACTAAAAAGCTCAAAATAATTTAATTGGTTTCGTTCACGTATTTTGCTTCTCCGAGGTACAGGTAAACTGATTCATATTTATGAAACAAATTATAAAATCGAAAATTTTTTTTCATTTCAATTTTGTCAGACTTCCTATTTTATCATACCAAAATTCACCAGTGGAGTGATAAAATCGGGATATTACTGTATTAACAAATATTTCAGGTTTTAATTTAACAGACTTTATAATTGTGTTGAAAAAAGTTATGAGAGAAAAAAATTCTCCATCTGTTTCTCTCTCACACAGAAGACTTACTTCAGACCATTCACAAGGTTTCCGATTTCAATTTTCAAGTTTTTTTTTATAAATGTGTAGAATTCCGAAAATTTACTGTAAACCACATTTAAAGACGAAATTTTCGGAATCCAATATTTGTTCACCTCGCGTTTTCAAGGGCACCACTATCAATACTGAAGCAACGAGCTACTGTCATCTCTTTATTGTATGGTTGCTGCAATACAGCAAAGCTAAAAAAGAAAGATGGCAGTCATCGGTTGCTTCTTTGGTTAGATAGGTGCCTCCGAAAATTCGAGGTGAAGTTCATTTGGATTTTGGACTGTTTCGCTTTAAACATGCATTGAAATAGGGTAGTTCACCAAATGTTGAACGGCTAATTTCTTCGCCTATTGTTGAACGCACGTGCATTTCTTATGGGAGTTCAACAATAGGCGACAAAATTAGCCGTTCAACATTTGGCGGTTTCCCCTATATATTATTGATCGACATCAACATCGAAATGTGAACAATTGAAAATTACAAAAAAGTACCCCATCTAAAGGCCGTCTTGAGGGTTAGAGGGTTCAAAATGTAGAAAGTTTCGATATTTCAAATTCAATATATGTAAAGTTTACCGATTCAGAAGAACTTTATAACGGAAATCTACACAGCATGTTCCTGCAAGTCCCTCAAGCCCTTGCGTAGTATGTTTAGTTCAAATTAGTTTGATGCAGATGTTCAAGGTTCTCCAGATTGTTCTCAAATTTAAATCAATTGGTCTACAAGCTTAACTACACCTGGTATCCAATCAGAATGAACCTCTAGAGCCCTTGCGCATTGTGTGCTATCCAAAATTATTCAATGAAGCTGTTCTAAGTTCTCCAAATTGTTCTGCAAATCAGATCAATTGGTCTACAAGATAAACTACACCTGGTATGCAATCGAAATAAACCAAGCATGTAAATACAAGTCCCTAGAGCTCTTGCGTATCATATACAAACCAAATTAGATTCATGCAGGTATTCTATAGGTTCTTTAAATTTTTCTGGTGCTCTGATCAATTAGTTTACATGGTTAACCACCCTTGGTCGAAATCAATTCAGCATATTCATAGAATTTCCTAGAGCCGTTGCACAGTTCTTGCTGTTTAAATTTATTTAATGCAGACGTTCTAGGTTCTATAAATTCTTCTGGAGTTCATATCAATTGGTCTACAAGTCTAACAATTTTTGTTATCCAACCGAAAGCAACCCAGTATGCCTAACATTTATCCGATAAAATTTTGATAAAATATCGAAATTCGTCGTTCCACACACATTTGCATGAACTTTATTATTTCCAGCTCGTGGGTAGCGTCGATTTCGGCTTGATACCAGAGTTAGATTTCGGATAGAGACTTGTATGCACATTAGGGTGTCCCAAAAACTATGTTCGAAAAGTCATGGTGCTCAAGCTTTAGATGAAATATTTTCACATTTGGAGCATTTCTGTAGAACAACCCAAAATTCTGAAAAATAGTTCAGAGGTTCCGACAGAGCAAATTCCGAAAAAAAAAGCTGTTTTTCGTACTTGTTGTCACCACGTTGTCACCAGACCAAATTTTGGAGAAAAAAAAGCTGTTTTTTCGTACTTGTTATTCACCACGTTTTAATCAATTTTCCAATTGTTAAATATATTTTGAACTTTTTGTTGGCCATAATGAATATCCTACATGGCAATTCGGTTGGTATTATGGAATTATATGACACCTACAACCATTTAAATATCATGAAAACTCCAATTTTTTTATGATTTTCGTTGAAAATCGGGACTGAGATATTGAAGTTTTAGTGAACCATGAAAACCACAAAATTGGTTACTCTACAATTGTCCAATGGTTATTTCAACAATTTTGACGATTTTTACATCACATAAATCCGTCCGTTTAACCCAAATCTAAATCATTTAATATATTCTACTTCTAACACGTGATTTTGTCAGTCAGTCAGTTTAAATTATGCCATTTTTGTGATAATATATCATGAAAACATTTTGACATATATTCAACCAGTCAAAGCGATCTTTGCATACTAAAGAACAATAATGGTTTCCATAGTTACTAGTGTGTGCTGTATTATTGAAGTAATTTTTGTTTATTTAAGGTGTGACATACTGTTTGTGACATACTTTGTTACCAGCAAAATATTAAAAAAAAAACGGTGGTAGATTTGCCTATTACTCGCTTATTATTAGTTGACATTTTTAAAACAAAAACTGCAAAGAAACTGGTTGGTTTTAAAATACTGTTATGCGTTTTCAAAACTCTGATACATTCACAATGCGTTTGATTAGTAAAAGCAAATCGTGTCAAAACAAAACTATGAACCCAGCTCATTTCAACCAAAATACAAGAGCCGGTCGAATTAGGACAAAGTTGACATATTCCATAACATACATTATTAAGTAAACTGCCAACATGTAAGCCAAATGTAAATATAATTAGAAGCATACATTTGTTTTAGACGGAATTGGAAACTGTTGTTCAATCTAGAGAAAATAGGATTTACTTATCACAACTACATGCTATTGCTTGATCATGATTTTAAACTACCGGGAAAAGCTATTACTTATATTATGATTCAATGGATTTCCAACAGAATAGTCGTTTCTAAACTTTTCATTGATGTGGAAGACGAATAGTTTGAGCAATTAAATAATTATGTGAAAACGATTTGAAAATTAAGTCAAAATTTGCAATTTTCATTTGCCCTTGAGTTTTAACATACATATTTGAAAAACTAATAGTTTGTCAACATTGACGCCCGGTTCATCGCAAGCTCTTGCCAATTACGAAGTACTGTTGAACTGTTGCTCAACGCACGTATCCTAGTCATATTATAAGAAACGGTGCCAGGAAGAAAAATCGTGAAATATATTCAAATGCGTACCGCTTTCTTCCATTTACTTCCACTATTGATTATTATAAATCGTTGTTCGGCCATGCGCATAAAAGAAGCAACCATTTGAAATATGTGTATAAAAATAGTAAAATAGGGTAAAATCAGCAGTGATTCAAATCGTTCGGGGCTGTCAGTTTGCATATGAATCTGAAACATTCATTTTCCCAGCAGCTGTTCTAGATTCATGTTTTATACCAGTCAAATGTCAAAAAATAAAACTGGTATAACGCTCCGTTCTATTTTCTGCAGATTTTAACCACGATTGAATCACGAGATTCAAATATTTTCCAATTGTTTTGGTGTATGAATGCGGCATTTTATCTACGGATCAATCCACTTTGCAATTACGGCGCCTTACTTGGCGCCAACATGATGATTTCATTTAATTTAAAATTTGAAAAACATGAATAGAACACTGCTGGGGAAAACAGCGAGTTTGTTCTATTTGGCTCCAGGTTCAAAATAGAATAGTGGTCAAAAATTTGGAATGAAACTGAATCACTCCTGGTTTCACAATTGTTAGTTTAAGAAAAAATCTAGAATTTCAAACAAAATGAAAGTTTTATGTTTTTTACTGAGAACTTCAACTAGTCACAGATTGCTGAAGACCGAAGACCAATTTATAAAAATTATAGTAGGTACAGTATGTGCCAAAGGGGTGATTCAAAGCATTATGGCACGATTGCGTAAAAAGCTGGGTAGCAATAAAAATATACTACTTTTCCAGATACTTAAGAGCTGAGCAGAATGGATACGTTTACGTACGTTTTGACAGTTTTCCCATGGTCAAACTGTCAAAACGCACGCAAACGTATCCATTCTATTCAGCTCTTAACTTTATGTTTATGACAATATTTTCTTTGTGTCAGAGTGAAAAAAAAAGCTATTTATTGGTATCAGAGTTATTTAATAATATGTACTCAATAATTAGTATCTTAACCTTCCGCAACTCGGTTCAACTTTCATAACACAAGAACTCGCGTGCTGTAAAAAGTACAACAGTCCAAAAATCCGTATAAAAAGCCAATAAAAATTATATTGACGTGATTTTTGAAATGATTTCGAATTCTCCCACTTAGCGGCGGCGCTAGAGTATATGAGTTTTTATTTTGGTTGGATATCTCGAGATCTGTGGGAATTAGTAAGTTGTCGTCTTCCACAAAGTTGTTCGAGGATTGGAATCCAATCGGTTGAGAAACAGACTAGTTTGGAATTCATCCGCAAGGAGGTGCTACTATATGTGAGAGATCAGGTTGGTTTGATATCTCGGGATCTGTTTGATTAAGAAAGTTGCATTAGAAACCAATATGTGGAGAAACTGTTTAGTTCAGAATTCATCCGTAAGGCGGCGCTAGTGTATATTGGTGATCAGTTTAGTTCGATATCGCGGAATCTGTAGGATTAAGAAAATTGCCGTCTTTTACAAAGTTGTTCAAGGATTAGAAACCAATATGTTGAAGTACTGAATAATTTAGATTTGATCCGCAAGGAGGCGCTACTGTATATGAGATATTAGTTCTTCGATATCTCAGGATCTGTAGGATCTAGAAAATTGCAGTCTTCTACAAAGTTGTTCGGGGATTGTAAACCAATATGTTGGAAAATTGTTGAAAAACCATCGGTAGAGTAGTGCTAGTGCATATGCGACCACCAGTTTGGTTATATATCCCCAAATCTGTGGATGAAAACTAATATACTGAAAAACTGTTTAGTTCGGATTACTTCCGCTGGGTGGTGATATATGGGTCAACCAGTTTTGCTAGATATCTCATGATATGTGGGATTTAAAAGTGCCGTTTTTCATAGTTATTTGGGATTTGAAAACCAATGTGTTTTGAAAAGTGTGCTAGGTAGTCATATGATTACCGTTTCTGCCTCATATGCAGGAGGCCTTGGATTCGATCTCAGTCCCATTGCATTCGCCTACTTTGTATCTTTTTTTTTATATATTTCTCATGTTTCTGTAATCTCTAGAATAGGAAAGGGATTTCCGTACCGTTTTCATTCCAAACCTGTACCTTCTTGACTTAACTAGTCTAGCAGCAACAGTTATGTCGTTTTCGTTTATTCCGAACGGTGTACACCGGCGGTGCAACATTTGCCACCGCAAATACGAACGGTTTGGGTGCAACTTTTTGACTGCCAACACATGTTTTCGATGGTATTAGTGATGTCATCAATCAAAATTTGATTGATTTAATCTATCAAATATCATATAGCGAGTAAATATTATTGAGATTTATGTAAGGATGTAATATTTGTAAGGATCAGAGTTTCAACTTTTCGTTTCAATGAGACCAAAGCAAGCGTTTCTCGGACCAAGGGAGAATCTTTTTTCGTTGTTTATGTTGAGGATCATCTTTCACCCAGTTCTCTGCAATTAGCCTTGGATGATAAACGAAAATCTTGCCTATTAGATGAAAATCCTTTTTCGTTTCATCACTTTTACCCACTCACTCACTTTTCGCGAGAATTATCGCAGAACAATTAAAAAATTGTATGGCCGCACCGGGATTCAGAACCCAGAGTAGTAACAATAATAGCCGTAGGGATGCGCCTACTCTAGCCACACCACCACGCTATCTGTATGAAAGCATTAAGTTATTTGTTCTACATAACCTACTACCATCTGCATTAAAGACGCAACGGAAACACTCGAATATGAAAGAAAAAGAGCAAACTAACGTTTGGCGGCAATCGAAGTGAGCGAAAAATGGTTATCACTCTCCAGGCTGTTTTTCTTTCCCGAAAAGCGATTTCTCCCCGAAAATTTTCGTGAGGGAGCATCCTGTGCTCCTGGGATTGAGTGAGCGATACGAACCCTGGTAAGGATGTTATATGATTATGTAATATTTTTGTCTTGTTTTTAATGTTTTTTTTAAATATCTACTTTATATTGCACAAAATATTACACAAATTTTGTAATTTAATTTTGCAAATTGAAAACGTATAAAGTAGTTTCTTATGCGTTTTGTTTATTGTTTGTAACATATTTAAATGTAGAAAAACTTCAAAAAAACAAAGGGCCCTTGTAGAATTTTATAAATTGTTATGTTAGAAATTCATGGAATCTAGCCGTTTATATTTATTTGAAAACTATTAAAAACGAAGATCGATTCAAATACCGCCATCTGGGGTGACGATGAGTTAAGAATGAGTCATCGCTGTTACTGGCAGCCAAGAGGTCGATAACAAAATCGTTGGAAAACGACTCTTATGGTTAATTAGTTTCTTGCTACTAACAACATTTTAAGTCTCCGTAACGCCAAATGGCAAATGAGCCTTCTAAATAAACGCAAGATTAAAAAAAAACATTTTAAGTTGTTGACAGTGACCTATTTTCAACCCCATTTGATTCTTTGTCACCCCCAATGACGGTATCAAAATGATCAATAGATTTTGAGAAAAATAATGCAATACGAGTTTATGGACTTCAACATAAATTTTCACATCTCTTTCATTAGATTAGAATAATTCATTAATATTATAACAAATTATACATTTATAGAAACTTCTTTAGATACAGATTCTTTGTAGCTTTTGATTCTACTTCAACAACATTGATACACATTATTAAATATAATATCAATGAGGAATAGATATCAGCAGATAATAAAATAAAAACAAAGCCACCCGAAGAACCTAATAAGAAACGCAGTAGGAAACTTATGACAGCTCCGCATCGCATAAGTATTGGTACCACACGGTGCCTACCCGCTACACTCGTTTCGGGTAGGGTGTAGATTTTTCTGCACCGGTGGCAAAAAGGTGCAAGAACGGAACTGCACCGTTTTTAAAAACGAACGATTCCAGCGCAAGTTTGCCTACACCGGTGCAAGCGGTGCGAATAAACGAAAACGACATTAGAAATGCAAGAAAAAACTTTTTTCTACATCCAATTAGAATTCCGTATTTTGCGTTCCTATCACATCCCAACAAACAATCAAGCTTTTTAGCAGAAGTAGCTTCTTCTTCTTCTTATTGGCATTACATCCCCACACTGGGACAGAGTCGCCTCGAAGCTTAGTGTTCATTGAGCACTTCCACAGTTATTAACTGCGAGGTTTCAAAGCCAAGTTACCATTTTTGCATTCGTATATCATGAGGCTAGCACGATGATACTTTTATGCCCATGGAAGTCAAGACAATTTCCAATCCGAAAATTGCCTAGACCGGCACCGGGAATCGAATCCAGCCACCCTCAGCATGGTCTTGCTTTGTAGTCGCGCGTCTTACCGCACGGCTAAGGAGGGCCCCTAGTAGCTTTAACCCTTAACAGCATTCAATGTTGGGATTGGCCTGAGGTCGTCTTCAGTGTTTTGTACTTAGCTCGACTTGACACTGAAGACGACCTCACAGTTGAGGTCGAAATACGTATCTGCAAAGATAACAAAACGTAGTGGAATTAAATGGAGAGTACTAAACTCGTCTTAGACGGTTGAATACATTCCACTAAAAAGAGCTTAAAATATTTTTTCTGAAAAAGACATCAGACTTGTCGCATAACTTAACTTAGACGATGTATTGATTTGATATTCAATGTCTGTCGAATACCTGATGTGATTATTATCATCAATGGCCCACATACACGGTCAAAGGTGATTGAAAACTGCGAATTAACTCCAAGATTATTGTCAGAAATTGAATAGACAGAAATACGTTGCTCTAGGACAAACTTTCCAAAATGACCAGTTTTACGGACGTTCCGGATTATATGGAACTGTGAAATATCTCCAAAATCACCATCATAAATAGTTTAAAAAAAATTGTACTGAGCTAGGACGAACTTCACAAAATGATTATTTTTTCGGACGTTCCGGATTATCCCGATAAGGCTGTCTGGTGGCCACATGTGGTCATAGCAGAGTGAGAACTGTGTATCGACTCTAAGATCACATCAGAAATTGCGTAGGAAAAAATGCGCTGCTGTAGGACGAACTTTCCAAAATAACCATTTTTACGAACGTTCCGGGTTTTCCGGAAGGCCGCCTACGGTCATAGGTGAGTAAGAACTGTGAATTAACTCCAAGGTTATTGTCAGGAATTATATAGAAAAAATCGCGTACTTTAGGATGAATTTTTAACGAAATAAATAAATAAATCATTATTGGTCTCTTTTCCCAATGCACCTGCGCCTTTTATTTAGCTATATTTACCCGAACTTTCTATAGAATCACTTTTATTATCTTCTCAATTGATGGAGAACTATTTTTTTAAGAAATACATGGTGGTTTTGTGCAAATTGGTCAATTGACTAAAAAGATACTTAATTTTTACTCAATGTGTTGTACTTTTTACAACAATGCGAGTCCCGGAAGGTTATTCTGACTCACTAATCACTAATATACTAATCCTAAACAAGAAACGTTCATAAAACCTTCACTTTTGCCATTGGACTTGACAAAAGGGTAGCTAGCCTTCATTTTGCGACCAAATAATCGAAACTACCATCATTATTTGATTTGTGCGATTGTCGGCGGTATATTCGTCGATCGGTAACCAACTACGGGGACAACGATATCTACATCTATCATATACAAAAAACCAATGGAATATAAATACACAAAACGATTTGCATTTGGTTTACGATTTCTCTGCTAAGAGTTGCATGCTGAATTGAAATAAAAACAAAATAGTAAACAATAATTTGCTATGCGGCAGGAGTACAAACAATCAAAGTGCACTTGGATAGTCATTGACTCTGATAACGCACTGACCGAAACAGCAAAACAATTCCGTCGAATGAATTAACTGACAGACAGTGTCCGAGGAGACCTCTACCAAAGGTCGAGGAAATGTTGCATAATATGTGGACGGACATTATAATAATATCTACGTTGACAACCTGACGGTTGCTTATTGATTCGGGGTGGTCTCTGCTTTGGGTGGAAGTGGAAGTTGCACAGTTGGTACGTGCTACATCGACCGGTAGGCTGCAATACCTCGTTACCTGCTAGAAGTGCCAGTGACCGCCAACTCGTAACGTAACGATATGGCTTGATTATGGAGCAGTGTTTTAGTAATAATTATATTATGGAGTTCGGTACGTTTGGTATAACACCGTTCGACATAATTGACGTAAAAGTCAATTGTGTGAGATAGAAAATTAGTTTCTATTAAGATATTTATCTCAGTCAACCAAGGCAAGTCAAGTACAAAACACTGTGTAATCATTTTTTTAGTCTTTATTTATCATAAGACAAGCTAGTACTATCACATTTATTCTCAACAGAAATGTTTTCAGTGTATCGTATTTGACTTGAATCGGCTGTTTAAATTTTAAATAGTTAAATAAAACAAGATGCTCTCAACGTATTCTTAAAAAAAATAAATAAAATGAACATGAATACCTATACCTAGGGTACTGGTAATTTGAATTGAAAATTTATATTTAAGGTCTGCGTTGGCTGCGTTGAAACATTAAATACAATTTTAGGAAAAAAATGAAATCTTGGCTCCTTCTTCTTCTCCTTCTTCAATGGCTCTACATTACAACTAGAACTTGGCCTACTTTCTATCTTGATATCCTATAAGCAATTTCCTCAGATGTTGATTGAAAGCTCATGCCCACCATTGCATGAGAATGTATCTTGTGTGGCAAGTACAATAGATGCACTATGCCCGGAAAGTGGAGAATGTTTCCTACCCGAAAACATCCTAGACCGGACCGAGAATTGAACTCGTCATCTCCGGATTAGCAATCGTACGCCTTTGCATGCAAGCCTACTGGAAATCTGGACTTATGCCACGTTTAGGCAGGACAAGTGAGTTGAACAACTCAGTTGTATTAAATTGTCATGCCAAAAGTTGAACTTTCTTAACTTTCTTTTCGTTCAAGTGAGTTAAATGAAGGTCTTCAGACGTTCGATTCGCGATTTGTTTAATTTACTTGCCTTGTCTAAACTTACAATGTTCAGAAAATGTGCTGTACATCATTCCTGAAAACTACTCACAATCTTTTGAATGAACCACGTTTTCCGTAGTAAGACATATGTGCCAATGGGTAACCTCAAACATGATTAATTACATTTTTATGCACCTCTTAGGTGCTTATTTTCAATTTCAAGTATGAGCGAAGTACGAAATCAACGTGACGAGATCTCCGTTGAGCCTTCCCAACAATGCAGGTCAACGGCCTTGACGTGTCAAATATTAGTAATAATGAAACTCTTTGCAAGCAGCACCTCAGCTTGGAGCAGTACCGTCATTACAATCGGCATCGGCGTGGGCATAGGATGACGAAGGTTATAGGCTAAAGCCATTTTCACCTTCACTATTGGTGGTGCCAATTACCATTATTGCTTCGAGCTGCGGGAGTTTATCGGGCGTAGTGCGTGCTCCATGCGCAGACATTTGACTTCAGTTCTTCTATAGTGGTAGCTATACCTCCCAACCTGATACTTCGAACAAGTGCAATAACGTAGTCAACCGTTCCTGTACAATGGAGTAGTTCAGTATGGTGCTTCGATACGCTTGCAAGAGAACTGCGCCAACTAATGTCAATCAATTATCTCTACATGTGGCCAAATAGTCAATTGTATTTGATTGTACCTTTATACACAGGCCCTGTTATTTACTAAAAGAATTGCACTTTCTGAGCAAACCTTTTCGTAGTCATATGTTATTAAATTGTCGCAAGAGTTTACCTGCCTTAGTTGGAGCTCTGATTTCAATGTGTATAAGAAAGGAAAAAAACTTAAATGATCTACTATTGAGTCAGTTGTGTGATTGACGATTTAATGAGTACAATCATCTTCTTCTTATTATTTGCATTACATCGCCACTGGGATATTGTTGCTTCGTGGCTTAGTGTAGCTTAGTAGCTAAGCTCTTCCACAGTTATAAACTGCGTGGTTTTAGTCAAGTTACCATTTTTGCATTGGATTATGGGATGGGATTATGAGTACGTTCCTAATAAGATACCAATTTGGTTTCATCGTTGCTGTTCATATTAATGCTGAAGTTGTGGAGTGTAATATCTTAATTCGCAATGGCTTCAGTTAAGATAGCTCAAATCAATCTTCAGCATAATAGAACAGCAACGATTAAACTTTGTAGACTTACTAGTCGACCATGCAGACGTTGTCCTGCATAGTAGGCGAAAATGCGCGTTGTGAACTGCCTATGCGAAATTTCCATACGAATCTAAATTCTAGTTTTTCACAATTTTTTTAACCCTACTCGTAATTTTTGCATGAGGAAATATCATATAAACCCGTCGAAAACGATAACGAACATATCTGCTGAAGAAATGGAGAAAATCCATCCAGCCGTTTTCGAGTTATGCGGATACGAACACAGACCATTTCATTTTTATATACACAGGATTTTGTTTTTACACGATTTTTTTTCGCCCGTGTTTTTGATCGTGTGACTTTAATTTATCACCAAAATCTTCGCAACATGTTTCAAAAAATCCCTAATAAATCAAGAAAAATCACATGATAATTAATATGCGTTGAACATTTAGGTTGAGTGGAAAATTGCGAAAATGTAAATCGTGTAAGAACAGAATCCAGTGTATATATAGGTATGTGGCTTTGGTACAGGAACCCTATTTTCGCAAGGGTACTTTCTACCTGGTTACCTAATGAACTCGGTTTTTGCTGCTTTCAGTAAAGAAATGACAAACTCTCGATCAATGCCGCGTGCATGTGTGCTTGTTAACAATGCACTATGGTCCAGGATACAGATTTACGCGGAAAGATGAATTTTACGCCAAAACTTTATTTTTTAGAAAAAACTGTTGTTCTACAAAATTGTTCGAAATAGTAAGGCCATCATTATGGTGCAACCAAAAAATAGGGTGGCCCATCATATAAAAAAAATAAAAAAAAATTTTTTCTCGGAATATTGACATGATATGTTCTATAAAGTTGTAGCGCAGCTTATTCCAATCAATTTTGCTAAAAAAACTTTTTCTGTAGCTCTTAAGTTGGCTGATTTAGAGCAATTTTACTTAATTGGATTAGGGTGTACCTCACAAAAACAGTATTTTTGATCTCCTTTTTTTGTTTTAGATTTCTCGAAAAAGTCGTCTTCAAGTGACTTTTAGAGCTCAAAAAAATGCAACTTTTGATAAGTAAATATGCTCAATATTTTTACCTGATCAAAAGTTATAATCGTTTTTCTGTCAAAATTACATCTTTTTCATAAGTCGATATCTCCGGCAGACCAAAAAAATATGTTTACTCGGAATTTAAAAGAGAAATTCATATTCCTCATTATGTCAAAAAATTGGAGATAGGGGAAAATACGGCTTTTGGCAGGTTTTGTTCTATTATTGGCAGGGGGGTTTTTTTATGACCGACTAAGCTCAAACTTGGCCTAGACATTCTTTGCATATCAAAGAATATTGTGGCCAAATTTCATAGAATTTGGACAACAAAAACCCCCCTGACAATAATAGAACAAAACCTGCCAAAGCCGTCTTTCCCCCTATGTTATTTTTTTATCTCAAGTTTTACCAATTTTACTAAAATCATGTTTTTTCAAAAAAATTGATATAATTTACAATGGAACAAGATACAGACAATATTCTTATAGCAAAATACGCGTTTTAAAAAGCCCCAAAAGTCTTCAGAAGGTGACATTTGTGTGAAATAAAAAATAAAAAATCTACAGCTTTAACACTTTTTATAAGTTTTATCATTATCATCGTATTGCAAGATTTACGAGAAAAGATGCATTTTCGGCCTAAAGCATACTTTTAAGAAAAAAAATTGTTCTACAAAGTTGTTCTGGATACTCGGGTCCTTATTATAGAGTTACCGAAAAATAGGGTAGGCCATTTTATAAAAATGTGAATTTTTATTATTTTTTTATTTTGCGGAATATGTACATAAAATGTTCTACAAAGTTGTAGCGCAGCTTTTCCCAATCAACTTTGCTATATAAACTTTTTATGTAGCTCTTAAGCTCACTTGTTTAGAGTAATTTTACTTACCAAAATTAGGGTGTCCCTCAAAAAACAATATTTATGATCTGCTCATTTCATTTTTTATTTTTCACGTATGTCACCTTCTGAAGACTTTTGGGGCTTTCCAAAACGCGTGTTTTACTATAAGAATATCGTCTGTATCTTCTTCCATTGTCAATTTTTTTTTGAAAAAAACATGATTTTAGTAAAATTAGTAAAACTTGAGATAAAAAAATAACATATCCCCAATTTTTTGACATAATAAAGAATATGAATTTCTCTTTCAAATGCCGTGTAAACATATTTTTTTGGTCTGCCCTAACCGGAGATATCAACTTATGAAAAAATGTAATTTTGGCAGAAAAACGATTATAACTTTTGATCGGTAAAAGATATTGAGCATATTCATCCACCAAACGAAATCTAAAACAAAAAAGTAGATTAAAAATACTGTTTTATTGAGGTACACCCTAATCCAATTAGGTAAAACTGCTCTAAATCAGCCAACTTAAGAGCTACAGAAAAAAAATTTATAGCAAAATTGATTGGAATAAGCTGCGTTACAACTTTGTAGAACATAACATGTCAATATTCCAGAAAGTAAAAAATATTTTCTAATTTTTTTTTATATGATTGGCCACCCTATTTTTTGGTTGCACCATAATGATGGCCTTACTATTTCGAACAATTTTGTAGAACAACAGTTTTTTCTAAAAAATGTAGTTTTGGTGTAAAATTCATCTTTCCGCGTTAATCTGTATCCTGGACCATAGTGCAATACTATCGTTGCTACACTTATCTCTGAACTAACAACCAGATATGTATGTGCTGTCACAATTGATACAAATGACGGAACTCTCGTCAGGAAATATGTCTATTGTTCGGTTTATTTACCACATGATGAACCATCCCCTGCGGATGCTGTCACACGAGTATTGCACTCCAAAAGGCCTTCCGCAAATTGTCGGCAGTGATGCTAATACTCATCACATCATCTAGGGTAGCTCAGATATCAATCTGAGAGGCTCCAGCTTGATGGAATAAGTAGTACCGAACATAAGCAATCGCCCAACCTTTATGGTAATAGAGCAGAGGTGTTTGCTTCAATACAATCAGTCACGAGTTGACGTATTGGCATGTGCCTGATGAGGAATCGATATCTGACCATCGCTACATCTACTTTGATCATTTGAATGTTACTTCGTAGACCTTGCGTTTTAGAAATCCTCGTTCAACAAACTGGGATCTTTATACAGAGTTGCTCTCTACCAAATTACATGGATATTACCAAACCATCAAGTTTGGACTTTCATAAACATAAGCATAACTTTGGCAATTTTCATCCGATTTACAATCCATTGTAATTAATCTCTCCAGTATAAAATTTATGAAAACTTTGTGGAAAATCCAAATCAGCTCCAAATGTTGGTAATATTCAGATTTTGATAGAAAATTCTGCTTTTTTTTTAAGGAAAATCAGTTTTACAAACGCTCTAACTTAGTCAAATATCAGCCGAATCCGAATATTGATATATGAAATCAAAGAGAAATTTGTATTCTAATTTTTCTTAGAACAAACTGATTTTCTAAAACCATTATTTGTTAATGTTTTAGACCTGCAAAACAATTGTTCTATTGAACAAGCACGGTAGGCCATAATCTTATTATTTTTATAGTACATTCTAAATTTTATAGTTCCTTTTCATATGAAATTATACCGCAGTCGTATAAAACTTTTTAAGCATAGTAAATTTACTAGAAAACTGCATTACCTGTACGAATTTTATTATGCTTTCTTGTTTTGACGTATTAACAATGTTGTGCCATAATGAAAAGCTGTTCTCAAAGTTTTCATAATTTTTATACTGGAGAGATTAATTACAATAGATTATAAATCAAATGAAAATTGCCAAAGTTATGAAAGTCTAAACTTGATGATCAAAAAATCACCTTAAAGGCCTTTGCGTGACTTCTAAACTTTAATACTTTGGCCTCAAACTCTGAGGCTACTCTTTTTGGCCATAAAAAAGCGTTTAAGCACACGAATTCCAGGTTTCGGAAACATTCGAAAAATCCAGCTTTCCACGCTAGCCATAATGGCGGCTACTATAATAAAATCTGACAGTAACTGTTTCCGACGCTGAACTATTCTCGACGCTGGTCGTAGCTTAGTAACCAATTTTGCATTGTTTGTTATTGTTGTGGAAAATTTAACGACTCGAGGAAAATGGAGAACGTTTGTTGTAGAAAGCTTTTAATCTTCAATAATACTATGGTTTATATAACAAATAATGTGCATTTTTTTCGTTATATTATAGGCAACAATATTTCTAGTACGCGCGTTGGGACCCTACTGATGATTTTCAAAATAGGCATGTATAAATGCAGTGGAGAACTGAAATTGAGATTTCAACACATTTAAGCACTGAAATCCGCATAGTTCCGAGGAATTTACATTAAAATATGACGAGCATCTCCACTTATTTCTGTGTTCTGGTTTCTTCGAAAATAATGTCACCTTTGGAATCCATTTGGGAGAATCCCGATGTACAGCTGAATATATATGTAAGGTAATAAAATCGGAAAACCTTTTTAGTGTCATGACCCGAGTGACAAAACCTGTGTTTGTTTCAATAGTGCATATTGTTAACATTAGCATTTATCGTATTCTGGACTCAAAGTCGCCAGCCTAATCAATCAGGTTTCCAAGTTCATTGATTTGCGTATCGGGAATTGCAGCAAGTAGTCTTTAATATAGTCAACTGATCGAATGCAAAGCCATGCTGCTCCACGTCGGCTTGCCGCATTTTAACAATGCATTCAGATGATGATTTCAGTCAAAACTCTCCATTTCTATTTGTATGAATGTCCAAAAAATCAATGGGCCATTGTCAAAATTTTGTTTTTATTTGTAATACCGCTCCCACCTTCCGCAAAGATATCAATCCAATCAAGCTTGTTACAAATAATTTTCTCCATTTCTTTTTTCATAACAATAAACAAACAATGTGAAAATGGTTGCTAAGTTAAGAACAGCGCCGAAATTAGCTTAGCGTCGGAGAGCGTCGGAAGCAGTTACTGTCAAATATATTTATAGCAGCCACCATTATGGCTAGCGTGGAAAGCTGCAGCTTTGGATAAGCCGCATCCTAGGGCACATCTTGGAAGCATTCAAGAAGCTTGCCCTTCTGTAAAATCCTCAAGAGGAACACCTTGGTGGAATTCCGTTTTGGCAAAGCTCAGGAAGCAGTGTAGAAGGAGATGGTACAGACGCCATTCAGCAGGGACGGATTATTTCAAGTTAACTCGCAAAGCTTACAAGAAGGCTCTATGATCTGTTGAAGATCCGGCTAGAAAAAGTTCTGTGTGAATGATTCCAATTTGAGTGAAGCCATTCGATTGAATAAAATTCTTGCGAGATCCAAGGATTTCCAAGTTGGCGATATTCGCAAATGTCATAAGACGAGTTTTAACAATCCCATTGAATTCCACCACTTAATTGTATCCTGACAGATACGTATTTCGACCTCAACAGTAAGGCCGTCTTCAGTGTCTTGTACTTGACTCGACTAGTCGACTAGATACAATTAAGTGGTGGAATTCAATGGGATTGTTTAAACTCGTCTTATGACAGGTGAAAACATTCCACTAAAAAGCTCAAAATAATTTTCTTATCGAAATTCGCAAGCCAAATTGCGACTACACTTCTTCTGATAAAGAATCTATAGAGCACTTATTTGATACGCATTTCCCTGGATGTGTCGATATAACATCTTCGGATGTTCCTGTTGTCTTTCCATGTAGCTATGGGTCTTGGGCTCAAGCACGTAGAATCATAACTACTGAATCGATTCAATGGGCACTTAATAGTTTTGCTCCCTACAAATCTCCAGGGGAGGATGGGATTTACCCCGTTCTACCTCAGAGAGGTTTTGGGCATATCAAACATGTTTTGAAAAGGCCCTTAGTATCTTCTTCTTATTGGCATTACATCCCAACATTGGGACAGAGCCGCCTCGCAGCTTAGTGTTCATAAAGCACTTCCACAGTTATTAACTGCGAGGTTTCTATGCCAGGTTACCATTTTTGCATTCGTATATCATGATGCTAGCACGATGAAACTTTTATGCCCAGGGAAGCCGAGACAATTTCCAATCCGAAAATTGTCTACACCGGCACCGGGAATCGAACCCAGCCACCCTCAGCATGGTCTTGCTTTGTAGCCGGGCGTCTTACCGCACGGCTAAGGAGGGCTCTTTAATGATCGGCTTTTAGTATGCAGTTTTGCAACTATATTCCCATATCCTGGCGGGATGTCACTGTAAAGTTTATCCCAAAAGGAGGACTTGCTTCGTATGAAGAAGCAAATAGCTTAGACCCATCAGTCTGACCTCATTTATTCGGAAATGCTTAGAACGTATTATCGATCATCACATTCGTGATGAATCTTCATGTTAATCAATATGCTTACCATTCTGGAAGGTGGGGCCTCCTTAGCCGTGCGGTAAGACGCGCGGCTACAAAGTAAGACCATGCTGAGGGTGGCTGGGTTCGATTCCCGGTGCCGGTCTAGACAATTTTCGGATTGGAAATTGTCTCGACTTCCCTGGGCATAAAAGTATCATCGTGTTAGCCTCATGATATACGATGCAAAAATGGTATCCTAGCTTAGAAACCTCGCAGTTTATAACTGCGGAAGTGCTTAATGAACACTAAGCTGCGAGGCGGCTCTGTCCCAGTGTGTGGATGTAATGCCAATAAGAAGATGAAGAAGAAGAAGAAGACCAATCTGGAAAGTACACCGTGACTCTTCTGCACATGGTTGTCTACGATATCGAGAAAGCATTCGCTCGAAAGCAATCGTGCTTGGGCGCTTACTTACTTACTTACTTACTTATGCATCCTGTACACCTCCGGTGGTGCAAAGGGTCGACTCGAAAGATCTCCATCCTGAGCGTTGTCTAGCTATCCAGCCGCCATGAGCCTCTGCTGCAATGTCCCGCTGGGTTCCAGTCTTATGCTTGTTTACAGATTTCGTTTCCGCCCCTACGTAGAGTGTGGCCGACTCAGCCCCACTTCCGATCCCGAATTTCTGTTGCTATCGGCCTCTGATGACAACGACGATGGAACTCGTTGTTTGAGATCCAGTTGTGAGGCCACCGAATTATATACCGCAGGCATCTGTTGATAAACACCTGCAGCCGTTGATTGTTCACCACTGATACACGCCATGTTTTGCTAGCGTATAACAGCACAGATTTCACGTTAGAGTTGAAAATTCGTATTTTGGTGCGTTCACTTATCTGCCTGTTTTTCCAGATATTTCTTAAACTCGCAAAGGCAGCCCTTGCTTTCTTGGTCCGTGCGCCTATATCGATCTTGGTACCGTCGTCTGACGCCATTTGGCTATCAACATATTGGAAGTACCTATTCAACATTCTCCACTGTTTGCCCGGCTACTGTGAAACTGGAAGGGGTCACCGTGTTTACATCCAACGATTTGATTTTGTTGACGTTGATGACTAAACCTACCGAAGAGGAGGTCGTTGAGCTTACTCTGCATATCAGAGCGCCGTTGGTCGGGCAGTGCAACGTCATCAGCCAATTCTATGTCGTTTAGGTGCTCCATGGTTATAGGCTGCCATAACAGCCCGCGGTTTGGTTCACGGTCAATCGCACCTTCCAGAATCTAGTCGATTACAATGAGGAACAATAACGGTGATAGAATACATCCATGCAGTAGTTGAGCGGATGCAGTAGTTGAGCGGATGTCATGGGGTCAGCTTTGAGCATCTCGGCTGATATGCGATCGGCCCCTGGGGCTTTATTCGATTTCATGCTTTGGATCGCTGTTTGAATCTCTAGCAGTGATGGAGCTTCGGTATTGACGCGTGTTATACGTCGAAACCTATGCAAATCATGCCGAGGTGTTGGTGGCCTGGTTGGAACTTGAAAAAGTTGTTCGAAGTGCTCGAACCAGCGTTTCAGCTGGTCAGTTGGGTCGGTCAATAACTGATCTTTCGCGTCTTTCACAGGCATCGTTGCATTCATCTTCGCCTCCCTTAAGCATCGTTAGATATCGTAGAGGAGACGAATGTCCACGGTTGCTGCGGTCCTCTCTCTCCTTTGTCGGCCAGAGAGTCTGCCCACGCTCGCTTGTCCCGTCGACATGAGCGTTTTACTTCCTTCTCAAGAGCCGCGTATCGTTGACGAGCTAAAACTTTGGCTCCTCTGGTTTTTGATCGCTCTATCGCGGCTTTGGCTTCTTTTCGCTCCTCTATCTTACTCCAGGTCTCATCGGTGATCAATTGCTTTCTCTTGGTGCGCAGTTCGCTCAGATTGTTCTCGCTGGTGGCGATGAAGTCATTCTTGATGGCGGTCCATTGGTCTTCCACGCTGCCACCTTCCGGAATATCTGCAGCACGCGTCTCCAGTTCTTCAACGAAGGACCATTTCACCGTGGCATCTTCCAGTCGGCGTGTGTTGAACCGTCGTCCAACTCTCTCCTCCTGCCAACGAATCTGCGCAATGCGCAGGCGTATTTCGCCGATGAGGAGGTGATGATCAGACGCGATATCGGGACTATGTAACATTTCCCAAAAGAGACGATTATGGAGCTCTACAATACGCCAACTATAGATGTATCGACGCTGTAGCCAACCAAGAATCCAGGTAGGTATTCGTGCAATTTTTGTTGTTCTTCTTTTTCTTCTTATTGGCATTACATCCCCACACTGGGACAGAGCCGCTTCTCAGCTTAGTGTTCATTAAGCACTTCCACAGTTATGAACTGCGAGGTTTCTAAGCCAGGTTACCATTTTTGCATTCGTATATTATGAGGCTAGCACGATGATACTTTTATGCCCAGGGAAGTCGAGACAATTTCCAATCCGAAAATTGCCTGGACCGGCACCGGGAATCGAACCCAGCCACCCTCAGCATGGTCTTGCTTTGTAGCCGCGCGTCTTACCGTACGGCTAAGGAGGGCAATTATTGTTGTATAGCAGGTAATAAAAAAACAGTACGGTCGTCGGGGGTGACAATGGGTCTGGGGGTGAGAATAAGTCAGCGCCCTCACCGACAGCCGTTCAAAAAGGTCTCTTATAATTCAGTTTTCTTGTCATCAGATACATTAAATCTATTCTTCAAGCATACCATGTAATGTAATTGAAACAGTGACCCATTCTCATCCCTATTTTCCCCTAGACGGTGGTATTCAGTTTTTTTTAGAAGCAGTACAGCTTAAAACTATTACAGGAGTTCGTGAATAATTGAAAATTTAATACCGTGAATATATGGCATATTAGGTAATAAACTGTAAAATATTCAGCTTTAAAAAAATTTGTAATAATGTTCGCGTATAAAATGAAAATCATTATGATTAGGTACTCGATTGTTTGGTATTTTTCTTTCCGCTCCATGGATTACTTTTGCGGGATATTTTTAGAATTAGAACTATATTTTTAAGGTGCTGAACATTATGCCACCCGAACAGTGTTGAACAGTGTGAATGTTAAATAAATATTATAATCAGCTTTGGCTCCTGAAACCACCAGACAAATGAACTAAAAATAGTTTGAACCGAAAAATGGATATTATACTATTGACCTAATAATCCGGCGTGGGTTTTCGCCGATAACATCAAGTTCCCGCTTTGCTCGAAATAGTGTGTTTTACAATAACGGGCGGCTTATTGTGCCTGACTTGACCACTATACTGAATAGATCCGTTATAGTGTCCCTTAATTTGCACAACAAGCTTGAATTACTTACTGCCTATATACAACGATGACCACCTGTTGTTCGTACGATTCAACGTGTTCTATGACATGAAACACGTGAACTTTCCTTCTAGACTAGACACGCTTCCAAATATGGACAGGTATTCATACCGACTTGCTTAGAGGCTTGTCTTGCGACACTTGGTAGGTCGGAAAATAAGTTACTGTGACCATATCCTCCATACTAACACTTGCAAATTTCGCAACATGATTCACTTTCCGGCACGTTATCACTTATTGCCTTTTTTGGTTGTACCACGACGAGCACGTGTTTCATGGCAGCCAATCGGCACCGTCTATGTTACATTACCATTACAATCTAATCTGCACGGGAGGCTGAGACAGCTCCAGCTTGCAATGTGCAACATTTCAGCTTAAGCACTCGAGGAGGTTGAATCTCAGAAGATTAAGCTCTCTCCAGTGACCCCCGTGTCATTATTAGAGTTTCTTGGTGGGCATTTCCATAGCACAGATGGTAGTTTGACCAGATACTGAAAAAAAAAGTTATGTCACTTGGCCAACTCGATGA
Organism: Armigeres subalbatus; assembly: GCF_024139115.2. NCBI lineage: Eukaryota > Metazoa > Arthropoda > Insecta > Diptera > Culicidae > Armigeres > Armigeres subalbatus. The sequence continues at coordinate 717,396 of NW_026943277.1, read as the reverse complement.
GAAAAATTTCCATTCAAGGGAGAAGCGGACACATTGAATCTCCTGGTGCATATAATTCAAAATGGTAATTGTTCTTAAAGTTATTACAAAAGTGTAAAAAATCAATCTCTTCTCCCGCTAGCTGATAATTTTCTCATTGCTTGATTGTCCCTCGCTTATGATGTTAAATGGGTGGGAGCTGCGCTATTCTACTATGTACGACAAATGATAGTTGAGTATAGTTGAGTTGTTGGCGATGTCCTTTGTCTTGTGACGCGTTACAATGAAGTTTGCCATGAATTGAAAGACGGATAGCTGTCATTGCGAATAGGTTCTTCTACGGATGGAGACGCACGGTATTAGATATTCAACACCAGCTTAGCTGGTGCGTGCTTTGTAACACTCTCCCCTGCCGTTTGCTACACAATTTGTTTATTTTTCCAAGCTTGTAGGGGGGTGTGTTTTATTCAATTCAAACATATTGGTTAGCAGGTGGCCAACTTTCCGTTATTAGATGCCTTCTTGATCGAGTACTTGGTGGATTGGCGATCTGTAGGCGGTTCATGCTCAAAGTCGTACAACCTCCGGAGATAAATAAAAAACGCTTGAAATGTCATCAGCTTGCTCGTTGGTTGATCAACCAATCAAGGCGTGATGTAATGGCTATTACTTTTGCCTACTGATTTGATTACCTATTTCGATTCTGATAGAACGATTACTCTGATGTGGAAAGATGAGGAGGGCATTCAGCATGCGTTCTTTTACTAACATGAGTACATACGTACATATTTTACTTTTCAGATACATTTATAATACATATAAGAGAAAGGCAAAAACGGCTTTGAAGTCGATGAACAGATAATGTGCAGGACTGAAATGGGAAGAATCAAATATTCAATAAATCGAGAGGGATCAACACTTTCACGTGATCCTACTCTTAAATTATCATGAGAATCTTTGTCAATCAATGAATAGTGTTCCTTTCTACTGTACCACCATAAATCATAATAAATATAGCGATTTTGCATGTCCATAAGCGAAAAAATATCAAGTCAGGTGCGTCTCATATTGAAAGTACCCGTATAACAGTCCCATTAAGAATTTACATGACGATGACCTGATTGCACAAAACTAAGCAACGTGTCGATTAAACTAAATTGTCTCACGGTAATCTATCGAATGATGAACAACTCAGCGAAATTTCAACTAGATCCGATGATGTTTCAATTTATAAGATTTATATGGAAGATGCGATACAAAACTACAGTAGTTATTATCTCAGCAGGCGAAAAAACGGTATAAGACTGATATGCGAGTTGGGGCAGTATACATAATCCTTGTAAAAATAAGTTATTGAATTGTCCAAAAGCAAACGCTAATTAAAGTTCCACAATTCATGATAGTAGTAACTTAGCGTGTATTCAACCGATCATCGTTAAGCATTGCATACCCACCTGGCGCTGTTACGGTATAGTAAAACGGTGTAGTCGTGTAGTGCTTATATTAGAGTGGGGCATCATGGTATTTTTTCTTAAATCGGGTTTTCGGATCTACGGTTATTGCTCATTCAATTCATAATTTGTACAGTTGTACCTACCTATAATAACAATAAATAACACGAAGAATTGGAGAATTGGTTTTATTCAGCAGTGAGCACGCTGGATAGCAATAAAATACGGCACAGATTAAACTGAATTTGTCCCTATTGCGAATATTATTGATTTGGAGCATGCTATAAATAATGAAATAAATACCCTATTGAGGGTCCCAAACAATTGTGCAGATGCTGGACCAGGAGAGTGAAACAAGATTAACAAAACACTCACAAAATCACAACAAAAACTGTTGTTATTATGATATTAGTCTGTTATTTACACTATGTAAAAAAAATGACAGTGCAGCATATGCGCATGTAAAATCAGGTATAAAATACATAATACCATACCAGAATTGCTGCACCTTTGATTTATTCAACCCCACAGCCCCACGTTGAAATTCCAGAAAATTTTCTGTGAAAATACCAATGATTTTCTTGACATTTCCCGTTGAAATCTCGTAAAGCTCTCTTTAAAAATTAGGAAAAACTTCGAGTGGAAATTCCGTAGAATGTCCCGTTGAAATCCAAAAGAATTTCCCTTTAAGGACACTCATCACGGAATCCAAATTTCGAAGTACTCGCGTTTTCAAGGGCACACCACTCGATACGGAAGCAACGCACAACTGTCATTTTTATAATTTTACGCATGCTGCGACACAGCAAAGCTGAAATTATAAAAATGACAGTTTGGATTCCGTGAGGAGTGTCCTTAAATAGAGTTTTTGAACGGAAAACAATGGTTTGGCTAAAAGCCATTTGACTGAAGGCGAAAAAATTCTAACGTACTTTGATTTACACAGTTTTTTGAGTAAAATTTGTTCTAGCCTGTATGTCTGTTATCTGTGGTCTTTGGATAAACGATTGAGCTATCTAGCCAACCATTTTTTTAGCCAAAGGAATTGTTCGACCAAATAACATTTTTGTGGCCAAATACCTTTAAGCTAGATGGGCTTCAGCCAAAAGGCTTATTCGGTAAAACGACATAATCGGCCTACTATGTCGATTATGTCGTTTTACCGAATAAGCCTTTTAGCTGAAGCCCATTTAGCCTAAAGGTATTTGGCCGGAAATGTTATTTGGTTGAACAATTCCTTTGGCTAAAAAAAATGGTTGGCTACCTAGATAGCTCAATCGTTTATCCAAAGATTCTCTGTGCAAAGACTAATTAAGACGTCACTGTCGAGCTCTTCGGAGGGACCACTTCTAGTATTGCATTCGGTCCCTCGGTACCCAAGTTTGACATTTATGATAAAACCCCACTTTTTATCTACCTTGACGAGTACTGTGGAGTAGTAACAAGTAGTAACCAAACAACCTTGTGTACGGAATGTGAAATCCATGTTTGTTTTCGTATGTCGGAGAAAATTTCCTGCAGTTTATCTTTACTTATTTCAGTTTATTTGATATATTATTAATTTTTGAAGAAAATAATGAGAAAATGTGCGTAGGGTGATTGTCCGCACAAATTATTCATTTGTGCATCAAATTTGCAGAATCTAATACGTCCGTGATGCCTACCATTCAGTCTACAGAGTCTTGCTCGTTGCGCATCTCGCCTTGATCCATTAGATTCTTCATAGAATCCATTGCGCTCTATAAAATGTGTATTTTGATTTTGATTGACTGTCTGAACAGTCAAGTATCGTGTCGAGAGATCGAAGGATCGGAACACCACGACTACTCTACAGCTGACCAGAACAACCAGACCTAGTACGGGCAGGTAGTGAAGCAAGAGACGTTCATCGTTCATCATATTTGATGAGCACTGAAAAAACTGGCTTTTGTATGGGACATGAACGTCTTAATTAGTCTTTGGTTTATCCTTAATGGGTCATTTGACAGAAAATGCCGTTTGGCCGAAATGGTTGTTTTCCAGAAAAGACAGATTCGTACCAAATGGCTCTTTCTGCCAAAAGACCATTTCTACCAAATGGCTTTTTCTTTCAAACGACCGTTTTGGCCAAACTGCATATCCGGTCTGATGATTCTGCCAAATGATCTGTTAGAGCAAGTGGCTTCCGGGCCATATTATCCTTTGTCTGTTATTTTGGCCACATGAAATTTTCGATCAATTTCGATTAGAGACTGCTTCGCCCAAACGGTAATTTCAGCCAAAGCAATACGGATGATGACTGTCGGTTTAACATATTATTCGGCCAAATGGTTTTCCGCCGAATAATTTTCGGTCAAAAAACCCTTCTCTTTTTTAATAATTTCTCATAGAATTTCGAAGATTTTTTTATGGGGGGTACAAAGCATTTTCCGTGGAAATCCCAATAATTTCTTTAAAATTTAGGTTTTCTATAGGAAAATGGCTGTTTCACTTAGATGAATCTCGATTTTTTCATTTATTTAGTTTACATCTAAACAGATAACACTGAATCAACAATTTGACGCCACAATACACGGTTCGAGGCCGCATCTCTCCATCCTCGGATACGCCCCACGCTCGCCAAGTCGTTTTGCACCTGGTCTGCCCATCTCGCTCGCTGCGCTCCACGCCGTCTCGTACCTGCCGGATCGGAAGCGAACACCATCTTTGCAGGATTGCTGTCCGGCATTCTTGCAACATGTCCGGTCCATCGTACCCTTCCGGCTTTAGCTACCTTCTGGATACTGGATTCGCCGTAGAGTTGGGCGAGCTCATGGTTCATTCTTCGCCGCCACACACCGTCTTCTTGCACACCGCCAAAGATGGTCCTAAGCACCCGTCTCTCGAATACTCCGAGTGCTTGCAAGTCCTCCTCGAGCATTGTCCATGTTTAATGTCCGTAGAGGACAACCGGTCTTATAAGCGTCTTGTACATGACACATTTGGTGCGGTGGCGAATCTTTTTCGACCGCAGTTTCTTCTGGAGCCCGTAGTAGGCCCGACTTCCACAGATGATGCGCCTTCGTATTTCACGACTAACGTTGTTGTCAGCCGTTAGCAAGGGTACGAGGTAGACGAATTCCTCGACCACCTCGAAGGTATCCCCGTCTATCGTAACACTGCTTCCCAGCGAGCCCTGTTGCGCTCGGTTCCGCCCACAAGCATGTACTTTGTCTTTGACGCATTCACCAGTCCAACTTTTGTTGCTTCACGTTTCAGGCGGGTGTACAGTTCTGCCACCTTTGCAAATGTTCGGCCGACAATGTCCATGTCATCCGCGAAGCAAATAAATTGACTGGATCTGTTGAAAATCGTACCCCGGCTGTTACACCCGGCTCTCCGCAAGACACCTTCTAGCGCAATGTTGAACAACAGGCACGAAAGTCCATCACCTTGTCTTAGTCCCCGGCGCGATTCGAACGAACTGGAGTGTTCGCCCGAAATCTTCACACAGTTTTGCACACCATCCACCGTTGCTTGATCAGTCTGGTAAGCTTCCCAGGGAAGCTGTTCTCGTCCATAATTTTCCATAGCTCTAAGCGGTCTATACGACAGTATGCCGCCTTGAAATCAACGAACAGATGGTGCGTTGGGACCTGGTATTCACGGCATTTTTGAAGGATTTGCCGTACAGTAAAGATCTGGTCCGTTGTCACGCGGCCGTCAACGAAGCCGGCTTGATGACTTCCCACGAACTCATTCACTAATGGTGACAGACGACGGAAGATGATCTGGGATATCACTTTGTAGGCGGCATTAAGGATGGTGATCGCTCGAAAGTTCTCACACTCCAGTTTGTCGCCTTTCTTGTAGATGGGGCATATAACCCCTTCCTTCCACTCCTCCGGTAGCTGTTCGGTTTCCCAGATTCTGACTATCAGTTTGTGCAGGCAAGTGGCCAGCTTTTCCGGGCCCATCTTGATGAGCTCAGCTCCGATACCATCCTTACCAGCTGCTTTATTGGTCTTAAGCTGTTGGATGGCATCCTTAACTTCCCTCAAGGTGGGGCTGGTTGGCTTCCATCATCCGCTGAACTGACGTTGTTATCTCCTCCGCTGCCTGTACTCACAGTGCCATTCAAATGTTCCTCGTAGTGCTGCTTCCACCTTTCGATCACCACCCGTTCGTCCGTCAAGATGCTCCCATCCTTATCCCGGCACATTTCGGCTCGCCACACGAAGCCTCTGCGGGATGCGTTGAGCTTCTGATAGAACTTGCGTGTATCTTGAGAACGACACAGCTGTTCCATCTCCTCGCACTCCGCTTCTTCCAGGCGGCGTTTCTTCTCCTGAAAAAGGCGGGTCTGCTGTCTCCGCTTCCGTCTATAACGTTCCACGTTCTGCTGGGTACCTTGCTGCAGTGCGACCGCCCGCGCTGCGTCCTTCTCCTCCAGAATCTGTCTGCACTCTTCGTCGAACCAATCGTTCCGTCGACTTCGACCCATATACCCGACGTTGTTCTCCGCTGCGTCGTTAATGGCTGCTTTGGCTGTATTCCAGCAGTCCTCAAGAGGGGCCCCATCGAGCTCACCCTCTTCCGGCAACGCTGCTTCGAGATGCTGCGCGTATGCAGTGGCGACATCAGATTGCTTCAGTCACTCTAGGTCGTACCGCGGCGGTCGTCGGTACCGAACATTGTTGATGACGGATAGTTTTGGGCTCAGTTTAACCATCACCAAATAGTGGTCAGAGTCGATGTTAGCGCCACGATATGTCCTGACGTCGATAATGTCAGAGAAGTGCCGTCCATCAATCAGAACGTGGTCGATTTGTGATTCTGTCTGCAGTGGTGATCTCCAGGTGTACCGATACGGGAGGCTGTGTTGGAAGTAGGTGCTGCGAATGGCCATATTATTGGAGGCGGCGAAATCAATTAGTCGTAAGCCGTTTTCGTTCGTCAGCCGGTGAGCGCTGAACTTTCCAATAGTCGGTCTAAACTCCTCCTCTTGGCCAACCTGAGCGTTCAAATCTCCTATGATGATTTTGACGTCGTGGCTTGGGCAGCTGTCGTACTCACGTTCCAGCTGCGCGTAGAATGCGTCCTTATCATCCTCAGTGCTTCCGGAGTGTGGGCTATGGACGTTGATTATGCTGAAGTTGAAGAACCGGCCTTTGATCCTCAACCTGCACATTCTTTCATTGATCGGCCACCACCCGATCACGCGCCTTTGCATAACGCCCATCACTATGAAAGCTGTTCCCAGCTCGTGTGTGTTGCCGCAGCTCTGGTAGATGGTATGATTACCTCTAAACGTTCGCACCAATGATCCCTTCCAACAAACCTCCTGCAGCGCTACGATGCCGAATCCACGGTCCTTGAGCACATCGGTGAGTATGCGTGTGCTCCCGATGAAGTTGAGAGATTTGCAGTTCCACGAACCGAGTTTCCAATCGCTAGTCCCTTTTCGTCGCAGTGGTCCTCTCCGATGGTTCCGGTCCGTACTCTCTTGTTGATTGTTCGTTGCGTGAGTTTTTTTTTTGGCTGGCTTGCAGGGCCTGACACCAAACCCCCTAAATTTCCGGAGGACCATTCCTCCTTATTTCCGGTGGACCATGGTGTACAGTTTCATTTAGAGTCCCTCGCTGGCACTTGGACGATGATCAGCCGCCCCTAACATGGAGAACAGACGCTGTTGTGAGCCGATCCTGACATGGCGAACAGACGCTCAATTAGATTTGCACCTCCGGAGAGGAGCAAACCCCCCCTCCCCTGTCAGCATACGACCATAGTTCCCACCGGGGTTGGTTACCCGATCTTCCCTAAGGTTGCTCGTATCCCGGCCAGCACCGCGGGGAGGTAGGGATAGGAGTTGCTGGGTAAGAGGCTAAGGATCGCGAGATGGGGTCTATTCTATTCCTTCAGGTACGTAAGTACCAATGGTACGCTTTACCCAGCATTTGCCGTGCCAGATGAATCTCGATAGTAACACGAAAATTTATTCAGAATGGTAGCAAAAGCTTGTCCGAAATAGGTCTTGGTAATCTGTCGTGATCGTCGGTACAGTATGTGATAGGGAAAAAGGGCTCAAAACGCCCCCTCGATGCAAAACGCTTGTTGGGTATTCCCTCATATTTACCGTCTTTGGGATGGTCGTGATAAAACTAGACCTAACATTATGTAGCTAGGCGAAAAAAGTGTCAAAATAATAGATAGGAAGTTATGAAAAACCAAAATTTTCCACATTTTGATGAAACATCTAACATTTTGGGAAGGCAAAACGCCCTTGTGAGACCAACCTACAATATGCTACGCGTCTCCACGAATTATCCATACCAGAATGCTGGTTCACTGACGCATGGTCCGTTGTTCCGTAAGAGCTGCCAGATGAAAGGCGTTTTGCTTCATGAGTTTCTAATTACGTAAGCATACTTTGCGGGTTTTCGAACCCCCTCCCTCCTCATGTAAGATTTTCGCAAACAAATTATTTTTCCCTTGTCATAAGACGAGTTAATACAATCCCATTGAATTCCACCACTTAATTGTATCTTGACAGATACGTATTTCGACCTCAACAGTAAGGCCGTCTTCAGTATCTCGTACTTGACTCGACTTCGTCGACCAAGTCGAGTCAAGTACGAGATACTGAAGACGGCCTTACTGTTGAGGTCGAAATACGTATCTGTCAAGATACAATTAAGTGGTGGAATTCAATGGGATTGTATTAACTCGTCTTATGACAAGTGAAGACATTCCACTAAAAAGCTCAAAATAATTTTCTTATCAAATTATTTTTGTTTATATAGTGCGTTAGAAAATGACATACCCCCCTTCCTCCATAAGTGCTTACGTAATTAGTGTACGACTCCTTTGTCCAAAACAATACTTCTAAAAATTCTTCCAATCTCGTTAAAGAGTGGCTGCTGTACAATGTCGAATCAACGCTCCCATATCCTCCCCAACCTTCAGACTTCAACCCAATTGAAAACCTGTGGGGTTCTTGAATAGAAAGATCGATTCAGATACAGAACATAAATCTCGGATCCTTGCTAACGGCTGATAACAATGTTAGTCGTGAAATACGAAGGCGCATCATCTGTGGAAGTCGGGCCTACTACGGGCTCCAGAAGAAACTGCGGTCAAAAAAGATTCGCCATCGCACCAAATGTGTCATGTACAAGACGCTAATAAGACCGGTTGTCCTCTACGGACATGAAACATGGACAATGCTCGAGGAGGACTTGCAAGCACTCGGAGTATTCGAGAGACGGGTGCTTAGGACCATCTTTGGCGGTGTGCAAGAAGACGGTGTGTGGCGGCGAAGAATGAACCACGAGCTCGCCCAACTCTACGGCGAACCCAGTAATGCCGGAAGGGTACGATGGGCAGGACATGTTGCAATAATGCCGGATAGCAACCCTGCAAATATGGTGTTCGCTTCGATCTGACAGGTACGAGACGGCGTGGAGCGCAGCGAGCGAGATAGGCAGACCAGGTGCAAAACGACTTGGCGAACGTGGGGCGTATCCGAGGATGGAGAGATGCGGCCTCGAACCGTGTATTGTGGCGTCAAATTGTTGATTCAGTGTCATCTGTTTAGATGTAGACTAAATAAATGAATGAACCTGTGTACGGCCTCCTAGCTCATCAAGCAAGTAAACGGACACAGACAAGCAGACATAATACATTGAACATACACTCATCAATTCATCGTCGTAAAAATCCTAACGACTTCTGTTAAGATAAATTGTTTAAGCTTTTAGTGGAATGTATTTACTTGTCATAAAACGAGTTTGTGCTATTTCATTTAATTCCACTACTTTTTTGTACCTGTGACAGATGCGTATTTTGACCTCAACACTAAGGCCGTCTTCAGCGTCTCGTACTTAACTCGACTTAGTCGAAGAAGTCGAGTCAAATACGAGACACTGAAGACAGCCTTACTGTTGAGGTCGAAATACGTATCTGTCAAAGGTACAAAAAAGTAGTGGACTTCTGGACGAACCGCATGGCGGTAGTGAGCAAACGTCAAACTTGAGCGTGTCACGGGTGATCAATTGGTCAAATAATGGTTATTTAAATTGGACAGTGAATTAGTGAACGATGAAAATTTCACGATTGTTAATGCTGTACGAACATTCTAGATTTTGCAACAATTCCATGGAACGCAGGTCTTAAGTTATGAAAGTGTAAGTGTTGTTTCGCGGATCATGTGGATATTGTCGATTAAAAATTTGAAAAGGTGGTCTCAGGTGGATCTGGTATACCCGCCTGAAACGTGGTAGATAACAAAAGTTGAACTTGGGCGGAACCGAACTAAAACCTGGATTATGCTCGAGAAGGAATTGAAAGCACTCGAGGTATTCGAGAGACTCGTTCTTGGGTTTTTGGCGGTGTGCGAGAAGACGGTGTGTGGCGGCGAAGGATGAACCACAAGCTCGCCCAATTCTACGGCGAACCCAGAATTCAGGTATAGGTAAAGTTGGAAGGATACGATGGGCAGGTTGTCAGCAACTCTGCAAAGATGGTGTCCGCTGCTGATCCGGCAGGTATTAAAAAGCGGGTAAGCATAATAAATCATATGAGGGCTGTCGGTATAAGAGTCATCTTTCGATTTTACCTTAACTCTGTATTTCTAGATGTTCGTGTTGCTTAAACGTATAAGTCGAATCTTTACTTGATATACACGGTTAAAATAAATTCTTCATCTTCATTTTTCTACTCAATGTTTGACTTGATTTTATTCTCCTTCAGTCTACTAAAAAATCTACATAAACTCCTCTTCTCCATCCAACAGTAAGTACACTTGTTCTCCTACGTTTCGCTCTGAATAACATTACGTATTAGTTAAAATTATCGATATTATCACTTCCACATGTACGAATGTCTTTTCATTTGTTTGAGTAACTTTTAGATAGCTAGCTACGCTTCTCATCATAAGTATGGTTTTTTCCTGAAGGAATGTTTTTAAGTTCTCCCAGATTGCTTCTTTTGATCATTACTATAAATATTACATTCACACTACGACGTTTTAACATGTTATCAAGCGAAATGCCATCAAGATAACCGAACAACATGTAACAGGTGCGAAGTCTGAACATAGGATATTCAACATAAATGCTATTATTATATGATTATCGGAAAGTGTTTCATCGCTTTTATTGCTTTTTGATTGGGAGAAGATGATGTCATTTTAAATTATTTCTTCCGTATTTTCTACCGAGATAACAAATCTCACGCTTAGAATCATAGGGCGTAACTATATTGATCGATTTCTTTCAATCTTTTTTGTATTTTGATAATAACTCAATTGTTATAAAAACTACAAGCGTGATTGTTGATTCTGGTACAAGATGCAATCAACATTTATCACCTCATACAGTACAATCTTCCACAAACTACTGCAATTCACTACAATAATAAAAAGGAAACATCGACAAAGAGAAATCGATCAATGCAGTTACGCCCCTGTGATTTTGAACGTTAGAAATATTATTCAAGTAGAAGCACAATTAAATACGTATTATGTTTATTTTCCGAAAAGTAGAAGTAAAACATAAACACGCTTCAAAGTGATTGGCTTGGCGGTTACTATTGGCTACGACAGTTTCCTCGGCAATATCATGTCTTATCTCCGATGACGACCCTGTCGAGCGTCGGTGACTGCACCCCACAGTTCGATGATGAAGTCGTCGGTGAACCCAAACGCCTCTAGGTCGGAAGCATCAATCGCCTCGGCAAAGTCCATTGAGTTGGTTTTATTGCTGCCTAGATCCCATATCTACAGAGTTGAAAAGTTATTATCATTGCTGCGTGATTCAAAGTATGTACTGATTCTAACCTGCGTCGCTAGTTCAGTGTCGTTGATTCCCATAAATGAATCTAGCAGTGTATTGATGGCATCGATTCCGCACTGTGTTGAGTCGTCGTGCTACAATTGAGACAAAAAAAATGTTTGATTTGTTCGTTTGATAATTTTCCCATCGACAAACCTCGTCCTCGATAGTGGCATTTCCGTTGGCCTTAAACCTAAGCGTTTCCTTTCCACTTCCGTAGCCAGGTTTGGACTGTTTGGCGCCACCCTTCCGAGGCGCGATACCCTGGAAACCACTCTTCATCGGTTCGACCAACCGAATCGTAAAGGTCGATCCGGTGGGGATGTCCTTTAGCATACGGGCCACCTCGTAGTGTCGCTTTCCGACCACATTGATACCGTCTAGCTTTTCGATGTGGTCGCCAACCTACAATGCGAGGTAAAAAGGGGTTAAATACTTGCACGAACATCACAATCCACCAACCTGTATGTGTGGGATCCGATCGATGACGCTGCCGTTCTTGATCCGCTTGATGAACGCATATCCGGCACCGTTGTCGGTGATGGTCAGTCCGAGGGCGTCTTCCGATTTGACTATTTCCACCTCCTTGGGTCGACCTTTTTTGTGTGCGAAGATGAAATCGTTCAGCCCGATTTGTCCACCCAGCAGGTTACTCATGTCGACCTTGTGCGAGTTTAGCGTGCAAAATAAAATCTGCAATAAAAGAGGCGAAAAACAGTAGGAATGTATTACTACAGTTCAATGACGGTCTTTCGGAACCATTGAGTATGAGTAATTGTTTCAACAACTTAGAATGCCATTAAAATAAGTTAGATATATTGAGGCCAAGAGAATTAAATTATTAGAGATCTTTTTGAACGTTTCAGATATTCCATCTATAGATCGCCAGCGAGAACGATGACCCAAATTCATTCTTCTCAGACGCCTTGCCACACCCGATGCATGTATGTAATAATTAGCGAATGGCAAAGCATTTTTTTGTGTACTGATTCGGAAGCATTATGCAAACCAATCCTATGAAAAATCATTTGATTTTGGTAAAAATCCCGTGACTTTTTAGATTTCGAGATAACAATTACTGCCAAAGCGTTTACATAATTAGGGCCCTCCTTAGCCGTGTGGTAAGATGCGCAGCTACAAAGCAAGTCTATGCTGAGAATGGCTGGGTTCAATTCCTGGTCCGCTCAAGGAAATTTTGAATTAGAAAGTTTATCTCTTAGGTCATAAAAGTATCATCCTACAAATATAAAAATGGTAACTTGGCTTAGAAACCTTGCTGTTAATAACTGTGGAAGAGTTTAATGAACACTAAGCTGCAAGGCGGCAATGTCCCAGTGGGGGATGTAATACCAACAATGAAGAAGAAATAGTGATCCGTTTTATGTACTGGAAAAGTTTTGATAACGCTCATTACAATTCAAAAGTATTGATTAAATTTACAGATCCAATCGATTCTGAAATTAGTGACGCTGCGCGTTGCTGGTTTGAATTTTTCGAAAGCAACATGGGACAGTAATGCGTAGAACAGCAGTTTAGAAGTGTAAAAAATGAACAAAATAAGGCTTTTGCGAAACATAAGGTAGTATTAGCGAATCTATGACAAAAGGTCGAAAGACAAAATGTCGAAAGGACAAAATGTCGAAAGGACAAAAGGTCGAAAGACAAAAGGTCGAAAAGACAAAAGGTCGAAAGGACAAAAGGTCGAAAAGACAAAACGTCGAAAGGGACAGAAGGTCGAAAGGCACAGAAGGTCGAAAAGGACAAAAGGTCGAAAAGAACAAAATATCTAAAGGAACAAAAGGTCGATAAAGAACAAGTTGGGTGTATTCTAAAGGAATCTATTGCATTTAATTTCAAACAGAAATAACACACTCATCTTATCAATCAAAGTTGAAGAATGAGCAATTTTCAAAGAAAGAGTAAAGAAAATTATTTTGAGCTTTTTAGTGGAATGTCTTCACTTGCCATAAGACGAGTTTGTACAATCCCATTTAATTCCACCACTTAATTGTACCTTGACAGATACGTATTTCTACCTCAACAGTAAGGTCGTCTTCAGTTTCTCGTACTTGACTCGGCTTGAAAATGAAAATGAAAATGAAAATGAAATGAAATTATGGCTCGTCAATTGAGTATCTATTTTTGAAATGCAAACACACTAGAGGATCCATTACAAGCATACAAGGGGCTGCATTAAGCGGACATTATACTTTGACAATTAACCAAAGGGTAGTTTGACTTTGGGATATAAACAAACTCGGAATGTCTTGTAACCGAATGTAGTAAAAATAGGTATTAGAGATAGATACTGCATACTTAATAATACTTGTGTTTGATCGTTCTTTACAACTATCAAAATCTACAAAAAACCAGAACTTTGTTTGTCACAGTTTGACTTCGCATTTTAGGTGAAATGGCAAACACTGATTTGAAAACTCGATTTTTCGATTTTGATGAGAAAGAAAAGGTTTACAAATGCAAAGTAAATAATTGCAAAAAAAAAAGCTTAAGGACAACTTTAGCAGCACCAAACGACATTTGGCTCATTGCCATCCTGATATTGCGGAGAAAACTGGGATAGCTGGATACAGTCGCAGTCGTAAGGATGGTCAACAGTCTCAACAGTCACAGTCAACAGTCTCATCATCTCCAGCAAAACGTTTGAAAACAGTTACTGTTCAAGTGGACCAACAAAGTTCCATACAGGCATCATTCGAATGGTATCAGAAAAATCTATATCATTCACTTTCTTCAACTCTCAAGCCTGCGGTGATAAGATTGGATTTCTGGCGAAAAGTTTGAATATTCCGGTCTATGGAGAAGCCGTTGCTTCAAGTGTTTCAAGAACAGCTGACATTATCCGAGATAAGATCGCCACGGATCTTGAACACTTTTTCTGTTTCTAGTTTGATGGGGATGTCCGTCACAACCGTAAAATATTCGGAATCAATGCACGTATTTTAAAAAATGGAATGTTACACACCAGAACACTTGCAATGATGGAGATAAAGGAAAAACAAACTGCACATAATTTGAAATGTTTTATTGAAAATGTTTTGAAGAAGTACAACACTAATGTTAAACACGTATACTCGTGTACAACAGATAACGACAGAAATATGATAAAATGCAGCCAGGAGCTTAGAGATTGTCAGGAAAAAGCGCTTTCAGCAGATATTGATGTTTCTGTGGATGTAGAAGATAGAAGCGAGAACAAAGAAATCGATATCGAAGCCGAGAAGGAAGTGAATGATATGCTACAAGCTACATGCTGTAGAATCTATATATCTGAATGGAAACGAATCATGCATTTCATCGGTCAAATGTGCAGCCCACACTATTAATTTAGTGGCGAAAGACGCAGTGAACTAAACCAATGAAATTATATGTCGAGTCCGAAATATGGTAAAAGTCTGTAGGAAAAATGATTATCGCCCCTTTTTTGAAATCAGCAAAGTATCGCTACCAAAAATCGATGTCGAGACAAGGTGGGGATCTCAATTTGAAAAGATTGGATATGTTCACGCAAAAACAATTTTTTTTGAAGACATGGGCCAAAAATTCCCCAATTTTAATTTGAGTGTGGAAGAATGGGTCTACATCAAATAATATACCGAAGCTTTCCAATCCTTGTTTGCTTTGACAAAATCGTTACAAGGCAACACTGATTAACTGACTGATTCTTGGAGACGTTTTCAAGCTCTTCAAGATGTGCCATATGAAAATCTCTCAGGTGTCCGTAATAGATTTACAGAGAGCATAAGGCGGGCGCTAGAAAGAAGAATGTTATCGATGATGGATAACGATGCCTTCCGTGCCGCACTACTATTTGACCAACGGTGGTGTTTCATTGATTATCCGTATATAAGCACCGAGGACAAGCTAAGTGCTATCGTAAGTAAACACGTAGTTCCATTTTTGTCATAACTTTTAGACAATAATGATCAACGAAGCAGTAAAATCAATTCAGAAGCACTATATGGAAAATCTTCTATAGTATTTATTATCTGTTGTGTGTCGTCGACTTAATTTCATGCTAAATATAACCTTTTTTGGCGTGAAATGATGTGAAAAGAAAAACTAGCTAATCTGTTATAAAAATAACAAAACCCAAACTAAAATTTTCTCTATATTCAGGAACACATGCTGAAAGTTTCCAATATCTTGAAAACCTTCAATAAAAGTAACACAAATCAAGTGCAGCAGCCAAATAACCAAAACGAAATCCCCCGCAGGTCAGAGGACGCATTCGAGGAATTACTCCAAGAGGAATGCAAACGAGCGTCGGCTTCAATTTCGAATTCGTCTCAAGTAGATCTAAAGCTGAAACTTCTCAAGTTGGCCAATTCAAAAACCAGACTTTCGGACAGCACCGATATATTACTGCACTGGGAGTCTCGTCGATACGAAGATGAAGAGTTGTATGAACTTGCTATAGTGGCTTTGTCAGCAGCAGCCACAGGGGTTTCGGACTTCGGTAGAGCGCTGCTTCTCCGGCATTAAATTGCTTTTGGAACAACACCGGCTACGTATGTCCTCCAGTACGCTGGATGACCTCATGATACTGTGCCAAAACAAGGATTTACTTCAATCAGCAATTGAGCGTATCTATAATGAATGATTTAATTTAGTCTAGTTTTTTACCATTGCTTTAAATAAGATTTCCACTCTTTAGAATAATATTTATCTAAAATAAAAAAAATGCGTTCACCTATCAGTTTACTATCTATATACAGGGGAACTGCTTTTGAATCTCATGGCTCCGATGTTCATCTCATCAAAAACAAATCAATGAAAATGCAAAAAAATATTGGACCAAGAATGTATTCTGTGAACGCATACTATTTTTTTTTGCATCACTAGAATAGAAAACTGCAAAGAAAACTTAGAACAGCTTAACACAACATTGTAGTTTGCTAACAATGCTACGCTTGCAAAATCTTTCAAGAAATAATATGTACTCAACTATAACTGCTAATGTCCCAGTGGGGTATGTATGCTAGTAAGAAGAAGAATAAATGCTCATTAGCGTCACCTCTTGAAAAAAGTACTCATTATACTGAGCACCGCTTTGTAGTCCTGGACTTCCAGAACGACTTTGACGAACAGAATTTGAGTGTATGTACAAAGAATTCCATGCTAAAGCAATATTTCATACATACTAGAATATTGCAAGGACACTAACGCCGCGTATTTGTAAAATCCCTCCGTCACAAGATAGTCCTTTACCCATCAATATTGGGTAACGTCCTGAAAGACGATTAAGATCTTACGAAAAAGCCCAAATTGCTTTCTATAAGACAGAGATTACAATCTGAAAACCGATGTTCATCACATTGAAACAACAAATAATCTGCTTTTACACTTAGCTGTAAAAAATTAGACAATTTTTTATTGCTAAAATTTGAAAAAAAAATGTTTGCGAGCGTTTTAACACTGCTGCTAATGGAGGCCATTTTTTGACATTTTTCAATTTAACCGATTTTGATTATCCTAATATTTTCGTTATCAACGCTAACTTTTCCTTTATTATTTGCCAATCTGCCCATTATTATTTATTTATTCAGACTAAGGCCGAAGTGGCCTGTGCGGTATATAAGAGTCTTCTCCATTCGGCTCGGTCCATGGCTACACGTCGCCAACCACGCAGTCTACGGAGGGTCCACAAGTCATCTTCCACCTGATCGATCCACCTTGCCCGCTGCGCACCTCGCCTTCTTGTGCCCGTAGGATCGTTGTCGAGAACCATTTTCACCGGGTTACTGTCCGACATTCTGGCTACGTGCCCAGCCCACCGCAGTCGTCCGATTTTCGCGGTGTGAACGATGGATGGTTCTCTCAGCAGCTGATGCAACTCGTTGTTCATTCGCCTCCTCCACGTACTGTCCGCCATCTGCACCCCACCATAGATGGTACGCAGCACTTCCTTTCGAAAACTCCCAGTGCGCGTTGGTCCTCCACGAGCATCGTCCAGGTCTCGTGTCCGTAGAGGACTACCGGTCTAATGAGCGTTTTGTAGATTGTCAGTTTGGTACGGCGGCGAACTCTATTCGATTTTTCGGCAGTCACCAGTGAGCCCAAGTACACAAATTCTTCTACCACTTCGATTTCGTCAGCACCGATGCAAACTCGCGGTGGGTGGCTCACATTAGTCACATTGTCTTCTCTTGAACCTCTTCCTATCATGTACTTTGTCTTCGACGTGTTAATGACTAGTCCGATCCGCTTGGCTTCCCTCTTTAGTCTGATGTAGGCTTCCTCCATCTTCTCAAAGTTACGTGCCATAATATCTATGTCGTCGGCGAAGCCAAATAGCTAGACGGACTTATTGAAAATTGTACCACTAGTGTTAATCCCTGCTCTTCGTATTACCCCTTCCAAAGCGATGTTGAATAGCAGACACGAAAGACCATCACCTTGCCGTAACCCTCTGCGCGTTTCGAAGGGACTCGAGAATGCCCCTGAAACTCGAACTACGCACATCACCCGATCCATCGTCGCTTTGATCAACTGTGTCAGTTTATCCGGAAATCCGTGTTCGTGCATTAGCTGCCATAGCTGGTCTCGATCGATAGTATCATATGCGGCTTTGAAGTCGATGAATAGATGATGTGTGGGCACATCTGTTCCAATACACCCAATATTTTTTTTACACGCTTGGTATTCTTTAATTTCCCGGGTAACCTAATTTTGCACAGCTTTTTAAATACCACCTGAATTTTCTTTGATTTTTTGTGAATTTTTTCATGGGGTTAACTCATAGTTTTATCAACGCTAAAGGTCGTAATCAACTAAAACACACCCGTGTAAAAAAAGAACCGGGTGTAGTTGCGGTATTTTGTTATTCATGTTCCTATAGCTGCGAATCTCATGGGTTTCATACGGGATTCGCAACTATTGGAACACTACCGCAACTATTGGTGCAAAAGTAAAACAAAAATAAGGTTTTTAGTAATACTTTACCGATATTGAGGGAATTTGCAAGCCATTTTCTTTTCTTGCGTGTTGTGACATGTCAACTAATTGACCGACAATGCGGGTTGCTGCGTTAAATTCGTATTTTCTCTAAAAACTATAGCACCGCAACTATAGGAACACCCACAACTATTGGATCGTTTACCCTAATAAGAACGCAATTTGCTTACAAAGCTTCTCCAGTTGTCTTGAAGCCAATTTTGTTTAGTCACACTCACAACCAATAGAAATTCATTTTTTCGACTTGGATTCAAGAATAATTAATCTTTGATGGCTCAGGGCCATGTATTTTGCAGATGTATATTTACTCTTTTCGATACTCGCAGTCTGAATTTCGTCGAATAGATTTTTTCAACGGACGAACGATTTATCGAATCCGAATTCGAATCGTTTCCACACATTTCAGTTTGCTGGCTCAAACGAGAATGCATGTTATTCTTCGTTCGAAAGTGCATTAAAACGTAAACAAGAATATACTAGTGTAAAAAACGCGACAGTGCTATTCGTAATTTGCAATTCAATCAAATCATTGAACAAACCCCGTCGTCAGTCGCCGAGCCTCGATAGGAAATTTAGGGAACATAATTGATGATGCGCACGTCGCCGCACCGCAGAGAGTAGGGAAAACAAAATACATACGACCGACAGCAGGTCTGACTCCTATCGCGCACCATGCGTACGACGTACCGTCCGGGGCGGCGAGCATAGATAAGCGAGAAAAGTCGTAAAACGTACGCACGGTGCACGATCACTCGATCGTTCGAGTGAAAGGGCATGGATGCAATTGTGCAGCGCAAGGGACTGAACGAAAAAAGGGATAACAAAAGAATGTACGATCGATCCGTCTCGTTCAATGTAGGAGCGTTTTTTATTACTTAAAAGAAAGGTCGTAAATTAGCGCGATAATCGTTGTAGGACCGGGCCCTGTAGGAAAGTTCTATGCTTAGAATTTTGATAGGTTTCATAGATAGGGAACAATGGAAAAATGTCTGAAGTCCATTGAGAGGGCCGGTAATAAAACTTTTCACAGGACGTGACGGAATCTTCTTTTTCAATAGATGTAAGTTAGAATTATCATCCAAAAATTGTATAAATACCCTGTACCTTGAATACAGAGATTGACTTGTGTTTGGAACCTCGATCGTGTTGGCTGCTCCTTTTTCAAAGAAATTCCCAGGTAAATATATTGACATCCCTTTAAAGTTTTTACTTAAACAAATTCTCCACTGTCAGGTAATAGGAAACTATCCTGATTGGTCTGAGAATTTTTCTAAGTTCAAACTTGATCTTCCAGTTAAACACTTGCACTCTGGATTGTAGACTACCCGCCGAGCGGCGTGTCATTTCGACAGTGCAGTATTAATTGGACTCTGTAAAGGTTTTTCCCTCGTCTTCCACTGTCAGGTACTAGGAGACTAGCCTGATTGGTCTGAAGACAAAGGAATAGTTGGCCACAAATATATTACCATTCCCCGGTTTGTAGACTACCCGCTTGCGGCGTGTCATTATTGGCGAACGGTAATTTATTTGAGGAGAAGCACCCTAAACCACTGTTAGCCTCCACTGTCAGGTAATAGGAAACTATCCTGATTGGTCTGAGCGCGACGCAAGGGTTTAGATTGAGTTCCGACCAGTCCACCACCATAACAACTCGCAAGCTTATCCTTCGCAAGCGAACGAGTTAAAATTTGGAATTTGAGAGGAGCCCCAAATTTTACAACTAGTATCTTCATTATACCCTAGAACTATCAACAACCTGAGCTAAAATTTCGCATTTGGTGGACATTGCATGTTACAGTATTTCTAACATATAACATACACAAGCATAATGCATAACGATCGTACGATTCGAAATCACTCTATCAATCAGAACAATGAACAGCAAGCGGTGTGCGAACCGATGTTTTAACTTCCATTTTCAAACCGTGTTTAAACGGTTTAAACTTCCATGTTCAAACATATGCGCTGCACTCGTGTTCAAACTGGTTCATTTTTTCGTTTGGTTTGTGATAAACTCGGGTAGATCTAGTGTACATGTTCAAAGTTGAACTTGCACACGCGAAAAATACACTTGGTTCAACAAGGTGTTTGTTTTCGTGAAGACTGGTTATAGATAAAAATGCAAGCGCGTGCATTGAAAATACACCGGTATGCAAAGGCTCCCCCAGACATAAGCGATATCATTGCCGCGATTCTATCGTTGAGTGGATGCTGTCAATGTTCCATTTACGCTTCCATATCAATCGCGACAGAATCGCAGTCACCAGGCAATAGAATCGCGTCGCGCTTGTCTCGTCACGTGTGTTTGGAGGAACCTTAACACACACCGGTGTATTTGATGTGCGGCGTGTGCCATTTTGAAAAAACGAAGTGATATTTAGAAAACTCAAACATCCATCTGTACTTATTTAATTGTTGAAAATTGTGAAAAATAAAATTAGCTTTTTGCCAATTGTGTAAGGCAGCTCTGTTGCGAGATTGATTCTCTCCGTTTCAGTTTTTGCCTTTCTCGTATACAAAGTATACGTAAAGGCTATATGTTCGCTCCAAAAACGAACTTTTTATAGGAGTCCCGGAGACCCATAATGTTATATACCGATCGACTCAGCTCGACGAATTGAAGTGATGTCTGTGTGTATGTGTGTGTGTGTATGTGTGTGTGTGTATGTGTGTGCGCAAAATAATCTGACTCATTTTTTAGGCACTTATCATTAACCGCAACAAGTTGCATTCGACGCGGAATCTTGTCCCATTGTTTCGTATTGAAAATTGGCCGATTCGGACTATGGGCTTCGGAGTTATGGCCAAAATATATTTTTTTACAACAAAAATTCTCACTCACTTTTTAGACACTTACTCTTATCTGATTTACTCGCAACAAGTTTCATTCAACGCAGAATCATGTCCCATTGTTTCGTATTGAAAATTGGACAGATCGGACTATGGGTTTCGAAGTTATGGCCAGAATCCACTTTTTCACATGATGAACACGTACAAAATTCTCACTCATTTTTCAGGCACTTATCCTTAACCGATTTGCTTGCAACAAGTTTCGTTCGACGCGAAATGCTGTCCCATTGTTTCGTATTGAAAACTGGTCGAATCGAACTATGGGATTCGAAGTAATGGCCAAAATACATTTGTTGACAAGAAAAATTCTCACTCATTTTTTAGGCACTTACTTTTAGCCGATTTGCCTGCAACAAGTTGCATTCGACGCAGAATCTTGTTCCATTGTTTCGTATTGAAAATTGGTCGATTCGAACTATTGGATTTGAAGTAATGGCCAAAATACATTTTTTTTTCATTTTTTAGGCACTTACTCTTAGCCGATTTGCCCGATGCAGAATCTTGTCTCATTGTTTCTTATCGAATATTGGTTTAATCAGACTATGGGCTTCGGAGTTATGGCCAAAACATATTTTTTACTTACTCTTAACCGATTTGCTTGCAACAAGTTTCATTCGACGCGGAATCCTGTTCCATTGTTTCCTTCTCGGTTTCCTTTTGAGTGTCTCGAGAAAATATCAAGACAAAATTTTCAAAACGACTTATCTGCTTTTGTAAACAAAGATTCAAACGACGATTTGACGAATCTGATAGTTCTCCCACGCAAACTAACACCATCAACAGGTAGCGGAAACCTTCACCTTCCTATTGGTGGTGTTGGTTTGCGTGGGAGAGCTATCAGATTCGTCAATTCGTCGTTTGAATCTTTGTTTACAAAAGCAGATAAGTCGTTTTGAAAATTTTGTCTTGATACAGAATATTGCAGCTTCCTGCTGGCCCCTCCGGTAATCGCAACAATCACTAATCAAAACAGAGTCAATGAAAATCTGACCCACCGTATCCACTTGCCATGAGAAATACTCTCGATGTACTCAGTGACACCGGCTGCCATTTACCGAAAAGCCCACCCCCTCGTAATGTGTTTTGTATGGAAGGGTTCTAAAATTTGTATGGGCCGTAACGCTCGCAGAATCATCAAAGACCAGTTATTTATTCCCTAGACCCTTAGACCCTAGACCTTCCCTAGATCCTTATTCCTTAGACCCGACGAACTTCGTTTCATCTAAAATTGATTTATTCTCTGATTAGTTCTCGAGTTATGCAGAAATTTATGTTTCATTTGTATGGAAGCCCCCCTTTCCTAAAGGGGGATGGGTCTCGAACCATCTTAAGAACCTTCCCCGTCCCAAAAAAACCTCTGCATACAAATTTTCACGCTGATCAGCTTAGTAGTTTCGGAGTCTATAATGGTCAGACAGACAGAAATTAATTTTTATGTATAGACCTGTACAGCTGTTTTCGAATTCACTCACCCGATGGATTTTTACCGAGCCTGTAACAAGCGCGGTTTCATAATCATCAATAGACATAGACCGCTGTCATCATTAAAAAGTAAAATTAATTGCATATTATTCGGCAACTCGGCCGTACGAAAACCATTTTTTGTTAAATATCTTGGCTGTGCATATGCACAGCATATGTTTCGAAATGGACAAATTGATATGAAATTTGCGAAAAAGAATCCACGTGTCTTGGAGGGACTCGAACCCTCAACCTCCTACTCTCTAGATAGGCGTGATAACCCCTACACAACAAGACCACTTAAAGGTCACGTTTGCGGAAAAGCCATCAGAATCCGAGTACCAACCTCCACCGCGGTTAGCTCTCTTTTTTGCAAATTGAATATCTTTCGGATGCTTGATTTGTCCAATCTCCACATGTGCTTTACTATTGTATACCCACAGCCAAGCGAGTGCACATTGTTTATTAAACGAGAGGATCGCACTCCATGCCGCCCAGTAACTGTCTGGGCGGGACGGTATAGAATGCGAATTCAATCGCACTCTGCTGTGCCAAAGGCTTGCTTGGCTAAAGCATTTGATGAGTTTGATTGCCTTAACGTAAGCGGTCGCGTGTACTCAGACGACTAATGACGGTGAAAGACCGACACTTGATTACAATTAATTGCATATTATTCGGCAACTCGGCCGTACGAAAACCATTAAAAAGTAGTATGAAAAAAATTATAGACCGGGACATCCAGGCTACGATTTGGCGATGGGCTAAAAAATAGCATGACAGTAGCCTGATTTTTACATTTGAGCGGCTCGTCTTCTCGAACAAAAGTTCATTATGCGACCCGCTCAAACGTCATAATTTCTTGAGGGAGTTCATTTTGCGTCAGTCTATATAGAAGATTATCAACGTTAACGAGGCGAACCGGTCCAGGGCCGAAAACCTCATTAATAAAGATATTAATAATAATAATTATCAACGTAATCCAAGAGCAGGTATTTATGGCAATTAATCTAGCCAGAGGCGGCTATGTCCCAGTGTGGGGATGTAATGCCAATCAGAAGAAGAAGAATCTAGCCAGAAGTACAATAATACAACAAAATTACTCCATTGTACCTTTACTGACCCATCACTCCAAGCTTCCGAAACAGACTAATAACATGTTGATATCGTTTCAATTTAAGGACAACTATGCGTCCATCGTCAGTATTACCGAGTCAATAAATCCATTCAAGTAACCCCCAATTTCCCAGTCCTTTTCTGCAGAGTAATCACTCTTTGTAAGCGCTGTCGCTCGTAGAAATGGCACAACGTCAAACCAGGCAATCCGAGATCTCTCGCTGCTTCAAATGGCCGATGGTCATGGTTCGGTGAAACACCTTTTTGATGAATTTGCGATACTTAGTCCGTAAAAGCCCTCCTTAGCCGTGCGGTAAGATGCGCTGCTACAAAGCCAGACCATGCTGAGGGTGGCTGGGTTCGATTTCCGGTGCCGATCTAGGCAATTTTCGGATTGGAAATTGTCTCGACTTCCCTTGGCATAAAAGTATCATGGTGCTAGCCTCATGATATACGTATGCAAAAATGGTAACCTGGCTTAGAAACCTCGCAGTTAATAACTGTGGAAGTGCTTAATGAACACTAAGCCGCGAGGCGGCTCTGTCCTAGTGTGGGGATGTAATGCCAATAAGATAGAGAGAGTCCGTAAAAGCAAACGGAAATAAACAATAACTTTTCAATGGCGCTTGGTGCGATTTAGCATAACCCAGACCATATATAGCTATCTCATACACTAGGCTGGAGTAACCTGTAGCCGAGAATAGAACCGTGCTGTCAATACAGTGGCCAAGTCCTTACCCGCTAGTGTAACCATGAGGTATAGTTGATTGGTCACGCTACCCGTTCATAGCGCACATACGTACTAAGTTTCATAAAGAGGTCCTATAGTATCCGCGGTAATATCATGGGGGTTCCCCGAGAAAATGGTAACTGGATGTAGATGCGAAAGATTTAGAAGACATTTGGATTTTTGTAGGATTGATTGATATGTCTACGCTCATAAGTTTTTTTTTGCCTTTCTCGTATACAAAGTATACGTAAAGGCTATATGTTCGCTCCAAAAACGAACTTTTGATAGGAGTTCCGGAGACCCATAGGCTCAGAAACAGAAGTTATGGTCAAAATACTTTTTTTCACCAAAAGTGCGTAGAAATTACTCACTCGAAAGAAACGAGAAAGGCACTATCACCGCTAGGTGGATTAATCTGGGTTTTTTTTGTCTATTTCGATTTTTTGTTCCTTTTGATCTTATTGATCTTTTGTTTATTTCGACCTTTTGTCCCATTCGACGTTTTGCCCTTTCGACCTTTTGTCCCTTTCGACCTTTTGTCTTTCGACGTTTTATCTTTCGACCTTTTTTCCCTAACCCAGTATTAGTGATTGTACCCCGTTTGGTATGAGGTCGTATGGCATAATGCGTGCATAATTGATATTATAGCGTTGTGTTTTATGAATAACATCGAGCCATTCAGCAAAAGAAAGGCAAAAGAAGAGTAAAGAAGGTTCCTGTAATAACAGAAATATTTTAAATGTTGACACCAGAGTCTAAAATAGTCGAATTTTGCTGGTGAAGTCCACCTTTCTTCACTTGTCAGCTCACATTAAGACACATTCATAGTCGGCTTTGGACTATCAATATTCGGTTGAATATAAGTCGTTGAACATTTATGCACATTCTACAAATTGATAAATTATCTGAAATCTGAACACGTTTTAAATTAGTAATGTAATGTATCACATAGAAATGAATCCATTTTTCGTCCGTGAGGCACTTTGAACGGTAAACATCAATATAAACAATGCTAATTATGTTTTTTTCTGCATACAGTAAGCACACTCAGTGACAGTCGAATGATTGAATAAGTGGAGTAGTCGTCTGACTATGTCATTCTATGTTTTGAATAATCATGCGATGCTTGTCAAAATTCGAACCGAAGTTGCTTCATGAAGATTAATATTTTAAGCTCTGGTTGACACACCTACTAGCAAATAAATCTTCTTTGATTTTAATTGACATTGGTGGCTAGTTTTGTTTCCCATGTAAGGAAAATCTGCCAATTTTGCATTTCTAATTTTTATTATTTCTTCTTCGGCTTCAATGGCTCTACATGCTAACTGGAAGTTCGCCTGCTTATCCACCATCGGCATCATATGCTTCATATCCATCGGCACCATATAGAGTAAGACGGTATAATGCGCCCCAGTAAACCACAGATCGTATATAAAAGTATATATTTGATCGCATATATTACAGTTTTTTTATCGCACTCGTAAATGATTACTTATAAAAATAGCCCAAATATGATTACTATCGTATGTAATACCTGCATATGGAATATTTACGATTGTGTTGAAAAAAAATCGTAAAATGATATAAATAATATCCGTTCAATCTGATTGAATCGCAAATATCGTATAAGCACTTACGTTTTGTCATAAAAATCGTATACGGATGTGCGTTGTACGTAAATAGTTTTTACTTCTACACGTTCATCAAAGCCCACTGTATCTCAGCGATAAAATAAATTTCATTTTTACTTACTTCAATCTATCCGATAGGATTGAATTCCATTGTATACATGCTGTTATTTAACTCCGTTCTATAAATCCACTGCCAAACATTGAAAAAAAAACAACTTAACTTTAAACAAATGAAAATAACTCAGTACTGGTGGTAAACACGGCGAAATTTTGATGTTGACATTTCATCATCGTTTATATGTGAGCAGAATCGTTTAGAATGCTGCGTAATCGTTTTATGCATGAACATTATCGGACCAATTGCAAAATGCTTCCATATAAGACTCGAGCTACATTTGTACGTACAACAACAAGTACTTGAATCGTATAAATGTGATAGACATCGTATACTGTGATATCGTAGTCAACACTGGAGTTTCATCTAGATTATGATTGTCAAAAAGTTGCTGCTTCTCAACAGTTGCTGCTTCTCAACAGTTGCTGTTTAGCACATCGGTAGAGCATTAGCCTATAGATCCAAAGGTAAAATGTTCGAGACATGGTTGCTTACAATTTTTTTTTGTGTTTACTAGATCGTAATAATGCTTACGAAAACTCAAGAAAGTCGTTGTTTAGTACGTATATGGCCTCCACTTTAGTATGTATATAGCGATTCAGTGCATTATATACAAGTTTGCTTGCTTGTATATGACAACTTATATCAAAAGCTATACGTATCAAAATGTTAACTGGGGCCCCACCTGGCCAAAACGCCCCTTTTTGATTTCTTGAAAACAATAACTAACTAAAGGTAAACATCAGTTGGCACCTAAAAATATTTGTAAAAACATCATACTCTGTGAATGTGGAAGTAATTTTGTATTACATAATGAAAATAATAATATAACAGTTTTGATGTAACTTTTAATGTTTGTTTGCTCAACATTCTGGAGCGGCGCTAGTATACTGTCCGCAAATCTTACACTGGAACACTCATTTCGGCAACAAAAATGATATAAAATTGCTTCCATCTTCAAAAATGTAATGATTTTCGAAAATATGTTTCACTTGTCAAAACTCCTAAGAGTAGGCTGGTCGATATGTCCTTACCCACTGGACACAAGCGCTGCGAGCCTGCAGCAGTTGCTTCCAAATTATATGGAAAATATTAAAATGTAATTCACACCTGCTTAAATGGACGTATGTTGGTTTTTCAATGTCAAGCTCTTAAGAATTTGTAACCGTTTTATTATGTGATAAAAAAATATTAATAAAGGCCTGTGAAACGTTTTTGGCTACGGTGGTGCGTATTGCCCAGGCACTTGTTGAATCCCACTTTTTCATGACTTTTCAAAAAAGCTTTAATAGGTGTTCACAGTAATATTTTTATATGACTTCTCACAGGTAATTAGTGACTTTTTGGACTACCAAATACGCCAAAGGAGGGCATATTAGGCCGTCTTACCCTACCTTAACATCAGCCGGACAAATGCACTCTTCGAAAGAAGGGATCATATCTTTCCTTTACTTAAACTGAGTAAATGCCTGCATTAAAAGAAGGAATCATATCCTCTCTTGCCTTCCACCGGGCAATTGCATCCATCAAGAAATTATTATATCTCTCCTTGTCTTAAACAAAGCAAATGCCTGAGTCGAAAGAAGGAGTCATATTCTCTCTTGCCATCTGCCGCACAAATCCATTCCTTGAAAGAAGGTATCATATCTTCCCTTGCCTTAAACCGGGGAAATGCCTGTATTGAAAGAACGAGTCATATCCTTGCTAGCCTTCTGCCGGGCAAATGCATCTCTCAAAGAAGGGATCTTATTTCTCCTTGCCCTTAACCGAGCAAATGGCTATATCAAAAGAAGGAGTCATATTCTCTCTTGCTATCTGTCGGACAAATACATCCCTCTGAATTGAAAGAAGGAATTATAATTTCCCTTGCCATCTGCCGGGCAAATGCATTCCTTGAAAAAAAATCGTATCTCCCTTACCTTAAAGCAAGCAAATGCATGAACTGGAAGGAGTTATATCCTATCCTGCCTTTTGCCGGGTAAATGTATTCCTTAAAGAAGGGATCATATCTTCCCTTGCCATAAACCGAGCAAATGTCTGAATTGAAAGATGGCATCATACCCTCGCTAACCTTCTGTCGGACAAAAGCATCTCTCAAAGAAGGGATCATATCTCCCCTTGGCTTAAACCGAGAAAATGGCTAAATCGAAAGAAAGAGTCATATCCTATTTTTCCTTATGCCGGGCAAATGCATCCTATGAAAAAAAAAAAGGATCTCATCTTCCCTTGCCTTAAATCGAGAAAATGTCTGAATTGAAAGAAGGAGTCATATCCTCTCTTGCCTTCTGCCGGGCAAATAGATCCGTTGAAAAAGGGATCATGCCTCCAGTTGCCTAAAACCGAGGAACAGCCTGAACTGAATGACGCACCCACATCTTCTTTTGCTTTCTGCCAGACAAACACATCCCTTGAAAGAAGGAATCATACTTTTCCGTACCTAAAAGCGAGCAAATATCTTAATTGAAAGTTGGAATCAATCTTCCTTGTCTTCTGCTGGGCAAAAAAAATGATAAGTGGAAAAGGAGATACGAAACACAACATCTCTCTTTTGCTGTAAAAGCCACAATATTTATAAAAAAAATAACATATTTTACATTAGTTCCGAAATTGGTGATTTCACAATTATGCCAAATGACCATTATGCCAAACGGCATTATACAAAACCACATTTTTGCTAAACGACCTTTATGCTAAACGACCTTTATGCCAAACGACTTAATCCCAAATGACCTACCACCGTATTAGCATTCTGATTAAAATCTTTACTTGTCAAAAGACAAGTGAGATCTATCCTTTTCAAATCCCACCACTTGATTGTAACTTTATAGATACGTATTTCGACCTGAACAGCAAGGCCGTCTTCCGTGTTTCGTACTTAACTAGACTGTCGTACTCGTACAAGACACTTGCACTGAAAGACGGTCTTACTGTTGATCAAGAGGTGGAATTTAAATGGGATAGTACTAACTCGTCCTATGACAAGTGATGACATTTCACAGCTCTAAATAATTTTCTCATTAAAGTTTTAAGGATTTTCAGGATCAGGCACCTAATATTTGAAATGAATCACAAACATTTCAAAGAGAAATTATCGTCTTTCGTCGTTCATTATCTATTGAGAGCGACTTCTGAATCCTTGGTTATTTCTACTAAAAACTAAAAAATTTCAAAAAATATATATAAATAAAATCACAAATGTTTATCGCTGTCTAACATTGCCGGGCCTTTGCTGATTGTTCAATCCTGTAGTATTCTTGATAACATCTTTTCGAGTTGATTATTTTGTAAACGTGCCGTCGAGTCGAGGCTCTGAAGACCGACTTACTATTGAGGTCGAAATACGTATCTGTCAAAGGTACAATCAAGTGGTGGAATTGAATGGGATAGTACGAGCTCGTCTTATGACAAATTAAGACATTCCACTAAAAGCTCAAAATAATTTCTGATCGTTAATTTTCGATTTCCGATTTCCACGAAAATGAAAAAAAAATCGTGACAATTTTCTCTAATAAAGGAATCAACTATTCTTACACAACCACAGCAAAAGGACATACCATAACGACCTGTCGTTGAAGAACCAGAATAGTTTAATACTTACACTTATCAAACAATTACAACAAATTGCACGAGTTCAAAGTATGTATCACACAACTTTACTATTTTATTTTATTCATAGACTTGTTACGACCAATTGTTGAACACTTTCTTAATAGTATTTGTCTCTATACTATAGGAAATGGGACGTTTGCAGATACAAAAAAATGTGTTGTCTCTTTTCTAAATTTTGATCAGTTAGTACAACACTTTCACTTGCGATTTTCCTTTCAATTCACATTGGGCTCAATAGCTCGCGATTTCCAATATCTACTAGGAGTCACCAGTGAAGCTGAGCAAACGACCGGTCGAGAGGCAGTTCCGGACAAACTAACGGTTCCACCTGCATCCAACTTGGCCGAACTTCACTCCCAGCATCACGCCGAAAAAGCTGATAGTGAATTATGCAGACAGCTGTAGCATCACCATCGCCATTGCCATCAACGTGTGCCCCCAGCTTAACCGCTCTCATCTGGGGGGAAGGGGTGTAAAATTCACACTGGCTAAAATGTGGCCACCTTGTGGATTGGGACAATATTTTTTCTCAAATCCCGGGACGAATGTTTTAGAGGAATGTAAATCCGTTAAGCCGTTCGGCAATGGAATGGCGACAAATTAGAAAAGATAAATCATACTAAAAGTAGATTTGTTAGAAGTCTGATCAGACTAGAAGATTCAAGGGTTAAATTGTATGACCTGATGCTGTTCCAGCCACGTGATGAACAAAGAGCATAAATAGTAACATGGCTTAAAAGAAGCTGTTAATAACTTATTCAAGCTGCAGGTGCGGTGTACCCTACCAATAGCAGAGCAAGCCCACCAAAGCATCCATTTCTCCAAATTTCATCACAAAAAATCAATTTAATTTCAATTAATTTTTAGTCAACGGGGTGCATACTGCACCATTCCTCCCAGCATGTAGCTTCCACCGGAATCAATTCATCACAATGATGAACGCGATAATTACCAGCCACGATGCCAGTATTAATACATCCACACAGATAAATGTATCATGCAAATTCAAGCCGCAGGTAAATGCCTGCCAGGCAATCTTCGTACAGCTTTTATAGTGAACTTACGTGGGTATGTAAAATCGAAAGTAAGTTTGTTACGATTTTTCACTAATGAAGTAAATATATATAAACAAAATCTCCGGTAACAGCGGGCTCAGCTGAAGCGGAAATGCAACTACTTAATTGGTACTGTTTTGCTATGTATACATTGTACACGCTGTGATTTATTACTGACTACGGCTCACATTGGTGAAGTGCACTTTTTAGAGCATCGACGAATATTTCGGGGTTTCTGCTTAGCCCAGATCATTAACATGACACGAAAGTCTCACGCGTGGTTATGAAGCGATGAAACCATAACAGTTGGATGTCAGCAATATTCTCTGATTGATAAAATACCTTCCAATTGATTGATAATACATACTTGTTTTTATGATGCGTGTTTTAGGGGATTATTAGTGTCCCGTAACGCTGGGTAGACACCTTTGCGTGGTGTGTTACGGTGTAAGATCTACCTCGGTCACATTGTCAGCTAAAGGCAAATCCTGACCCAAGAATACCTTCCCCAATAATCAACTCCGTGGTACTTATGAGGGTGTCGCTGAGTCGGGGGCCTCTTGTTAAGTAAGTACTACATCAACACTTCCTTCCCCTCCCAAGTAACGGTGAAGGGGGCCAGGCCAGGAGTAGTAATCCTCATGCTTTTGTGATTTTTATCCCAGACTAGTCGACCCGGCAG
The DNA here is from genome assembly GCF_024139115.2 of Armigeres subalbatus. Lineage (NCBI taxonomy): Eukaryota > Metazoa > Arthropoda > Insecta > Diptera > Culicidae > Armigeres > Armigeres subalbatus. Next base: position 685,954 of record NW_026943277.1, on the reverse strand, counting down.
ACGTTGTCCTGCATAGTAGGCGAAAATGCGCGTTGTGAACTACCCATGCGAAATTTCCATACGGTTCTTAATTTTAGTTTTTCACGATTTGGTCAACCTTATTCGTGATTTTTGTATAAGGAAATATCATATAAACCCGTCGGAAACGATAACGAACCTATTTGCTGAAGGGATGAAGTACATCCATCCAGCCGTTTTCGAGTTATGCGGATACGAACACAGACCATTTAATTTTTATTATATAGATAGATTGAAATCAAGGACCACACCCTTCTTGATTTCTGATAGCAATCTGCATAAGGATTTCAAAAGAAAAACATGAGTATCACTAGTGTCCAATCTACGAAGTACACCGTAACTATGCTATGCTATGCTATGCGTGTTTTAGGGGATTCTTAGTATAAGCCGGAATAGAGGTGTGAACCTTTCAATTGATAATGTTAGGCAAAAATTTCTCGCAATCGTTACAAGTCATAAACACAAGCGTACCATATCGACATCATACCATACCATGGAGGGTTAGAACTTGCTTAGATATATATTGGGATCCCAGAATGTTGTCGTAACGTTACCCCCTTCCTCCCCTACAGCGTTACGTAATTTGCGAAAGACCCTTTGAACAACATGAAATAGAGGCCAAAATAATTTCACAACATATAAATATACAGTTTATCTAAAATATGATAACAGGGTGTCGACTTATATTTGAGAATAAAATTCCCTTACTTTCCAGACCATATCTCATAAAATTCCAGGTATGAAAAATGTTTTTTTTTTTTTCATTCCTAGAAGCATATGAAAATCTCACTAACGAGCTGGGAACCGGCTTCATAGTTTTGGGTAAGCGTAAGATGCGCCAACGCGTGATTGGGTGGCAGACAATCAACGCAAGGATGTGTAAGCTGAAGATAATAGGCCTTTTCTTCAACTATAGCATCATCAACGTGCACTGCCCTTATAAATGGAGATCCGACGATGAGAACGCTTCTTTTCTATGTACAGCTGGAGCAGACATATGATGGATGCCCACTGTGGGACGTCAAAATCGTCATCGGCGACATGAACGCTCAGGTAGGAAGGAAAGAAATGTATAGACCGGCAATAGAATCGGATAGTCTGCATACCGTATCGAACGACAACAGCCAACGATGCATCAACTTTGCAGCCTCCCACGGAATGGTAGTCCGAAGCACTTTCTTCCCCCACAAGAATATCCACAAGACCGCATGGAAATCACCTAATCAAAAAATGGAAAACCAAATCGAACACGCTCTAATCGACGGTAAATTCTTCTCCGACATCACGGAACGTACGCCCTTACCACAGTGCGAATATTGAATCCGACCACTACTTCGTTGCAGTATGTCCGCGCTCAAAACTCTCGACAGTGTACAACACGCGTCGGAGTCGTCCACCGCGAGCTAAGAGACAGTAGACTAGCCTAAGACTACGCGCAGCAGCTGGAAGTCGTACTCCCAACGGAAGAGCAGCTAGGCGCAGCGTCTCTTGGAGATGACTGGAGAGATATTCGATCCGCCATTGGAAGCACCGCAACCGCTGCACTAGGAACGGTGCCCCCGGATCAGAGAAACGACTGGTATGACGGCGAATGGGAGCAGTTAATGGAACAGAAGAATGCAGCATGGGCGAGATTGTTGCAACACCGCACGAGGGCGAACGAGGCAATACAAACGGGTGTGGAACAGACAAAACTCGATTTTTCGGAGGAAACAGCGCCAGCAAGAAGATCGAGACCGTGAAGAGACCGAGCAACTGTACCGTGCTAATAACGCACGAAAATTCTATGAGAAGTTAAACCGTTCAAGTAAGGGCCATGTGCCCGATATGTGTAAGGACATAAACGGGACCCTTCTTACGAACGAGCGTGAGGTGATCCAAAGGTGGCGGCGGCACTACGAAAAGCACCTGAATGGCGATGTTGCAGACATTGGTGGCGGTATGGTAATGAACCTAGGAGCACGGGCGCAGGACATATGACTTCCGGCTCTGAATCTTTAGGAAATCCAGGAGAAGATTGACCGGCTGAAAAACAACAAAAGCTCCTGAAGTTGACCAACTACCAGGAGAGCTTTTTAAATACGGTGGTGAGAGTGCTGCACTGTGTAATTACCAAGGTTTGGAAGGATGAGGTTCTGCCGCAGGAGTGGATGGAAGGTGTCGTGTGTCCCATCTACAAAAAAGGCTATAAGCTGGATTGTAGCAACTACTCAACGCCGCATATAAGGTACTCTCCTAAATTTTATGCCACCGACTAACACCAATGGCACGAGAGTTCGTGGGGCAGTACCAGGCAGGATTTATGGGTGAACGCTCTACCACAGACCAAGTGTTCGCCATACGTCAGGTATTGCAGAAATGCCGTGAATACAACGTGCCCACACATCATCTATTCATCGACTTCAAAGCCGCATATGATACAATCGATCGGGACCACCAGTCTTCAAAAGTTCCTTTGCATTGCGTTACTTTGATGCAAAAAACATGGAGGTGGAGAATGCAAACTCCTTATTTAATCAATCCATCCTTGCTTAGATTGAAAACATCATTTTAGTAAAAATACCGCATCAATGATTTGAATCATTTACCTTCTCTTTATGTTGAAAAAGCATCATCTAGTCCTCAGTGCGTATTTTAAACCGCTGTCAAACCTTTGAGTGTATATCTGAGACGATGGCAGGAGAATTCATACCCAGTTTTAAAGTGTTTCATTGAGAACATAATTGTTCACTATTTAAATATGGGTCGAGAAAAGCAAAGTGAATGTCGAAAATATTTTGCTTGGTCCGAGTTAGAAAAAAAAATCAAATGTATAATCGATGGTTGCCCTGGCTATGGCTTCACAAAAGACCATATCGGAAACTTTTCTCGACACATTTCAAACAAGCATCCCGATATCGCACAAGTATTTATCAGCTGTCCTGTTTCTTGATGTTGATGATAACCATATTTTTAATTGCATATTCATTGATAAGGTGCTTGGCATTTCAATCAAACGCAAGCCAGAAGCTCAAGATGACAACTCTGTTGCAAGAGTGGTGAAAAAGGTTATAGTCACTTTGGATCCAAATGAGTTTCGCTCTGGGATTGTTGAAATGCCGGCCAAGCAATCGATATCATTCAATTTCTTCAATTCAGAAGCTTGCAATAAGACGATTGGTCCCTTGGCTAAAGCACTCGGAATAACAATAAACTCAGATTCGGTATCCACTGAAGTAGTAAAGGTAGCTTCTGAAATAAGAAACATAATTTCTGAAAGAATCAAAAACCGGATGATATGCCTCAAATGTGACAGTGCATCACGTCATGAGAAAAAAAAAGTGTCGGTGTTAATGCACAATACTTACATAATGGTATTGTGCAAGTTCAAACGCTGTCAATGCTTGAAATTAATGAAAGGCAGCCCACCTCTTATTTGAAAGAACGAATCCTTCAAGTTTTGGAGCAATACCAAATCAGTGTGCTCAATATCTACGCTGTTACAGTAGATAACGGTTCAAATATGATCGGATGCGTCAAACGACTTGGTGCTGAGCAAGCACTTGCACTGAACGTTTTCGATGAAGAGGTAAATATGATATTTGATGATGTACCAGATGAGGACGACTTTGAAAATTCAGAAGCAGATATTGACGAAGATTGCGATGATAACATCGTTGATGATGAAATGCAGTTGAAAGACATCTTCTCAAGCACCAATTCGGAATGTATCGACTTTGTACCAGACATCATGCACGCGTACAAAAAAGGATGAGATTGAGCAATGACTGCTACGCGCACATAAAATTTAGCGCACGCGAGTCTCACCAAGTTTGTGTACCTCATATCAACATTGGTGAGTCGCATTGAGACATCTCAATGCGATCAGATCATGCACTGTTTGCCATGACAAACATTTGCAAACAACAACGGAGGTGCGTAAAACAGCTTAGGCGGGAAATTTTCATTCAATAAAATCGTCGCCTAAGCAACCCCAGCACTGCATTCCTAGCGCATGAGATGGGTCTCATGAGACAAACATTGAGACACGCTCACTCAGTTATTTTATGCGCGCGCTAACTTCTCTCGTCGCACTAGAGAGCTTTTGTAGCTCATAGCACACTGTCTCATCCATGTATGCACGAGAATTAAGAGACTCTGGTAGGCAATGACGTCTGTCATTTAGTGGAATATACGCACTGTCCATGGTCGAGTCCAAAGTATTAAACCCAGGCTATTGACATCCTATTGTTTAGCCCATCGCCAGATCGTAGCCAGGATGTCCCGGGCTATATTTTTTTCATACTGCGTTTCAATGATGACAGCGGGCTATGTCTATTGATGATGATGACACCACGCTTGTCACCGGCTCGATTGAACCTGAACCTGAAATTTTTAACAAATAATGTGACTACCTTTTTCATTAGCTCCGATGACACATAAATCATCACCATTGAGTTTCGGTGGCAGATCAAACACGCGTACGTACCGTACATTTGCACCAGCGACACATACACTCACTTCTACAGACCATATTTCCATTTGAACACGTGAACTGCGGTGAATATGCATTTTTTATTAGCGCCTTAGTTTTCCAACTGTTGCTCTCGACAATAGCATCGGAAGATCTAAATATGTTGTCGTTAATAAATCAATAGTTTCAATGGAATTGGCAAATTGCTGTAGAGTATACGAGAGGATTCATCTTAAAATCTTAAAAATAGATCGAAAGGTTAAAACGCTATTAGCATCAAAAATCTTGCCTAAACTTGTGAGGTTCCGACTTGCAAATTTTCGTTTTACACCCCCCTGATCGAAAAGGAGCATGTTTGAAATGATGTAAATCAATTATGCAGTATTTTCAATCAAGTGTGCAAAGGAGTAATTAAATGTTGATATTCCAGTGCATCACACAGTGAATCATTTTTTCAAAGCATACTTTTGTGAATCCTTCGCAAAAAAGGATGCTCTTTGAAGACTGGGACCAGCTATGGCAGCTAATGCACGAACACGGTTTTACGGATAAACTGACACGGTTGATCTAAGCGGCGATGGATCGGGTGATGTGCGTAGTTCGAGTTTCAGGGGCATTCTCGAGTCCCTTCGAAACCCGCAGAGGGTTACGGCAAGGTGATGGTCTTTCGTGTCTGCTATTCAACATCGCTTTGGAAGGGGTAATACGAAGAGCAGGGATTAACCAGAGTGGTACAATTTTTTAATAAGTCCGTCCAGCTATTTGGCCTCGCCGACGACAAAGATATAATGGCACGTAACTTTGAGAAGATGGAGGAAGCCTACATCAGACTGAAGAGGGAAGCTAAGCGGATCGGACTAGTCATCAACACGTCGAAGACGAAGTACATGATAGGAAGAGGCTCAAGAGAGGTCAATGTAAGCCACCCACCACGAGTTTCCATCGGTGGTGACGAAATCGAGGTGGTTGAAGAATTCGTGTACTTGGGCTCACTGGTGAGCGCCGATAACGATACCAGGAGAGAAATTCGGAGACGCATCATGGCAGGAAATCGTACGTACTCAGGACTCCGCAAAAGGCTCCGATCGAATAGAGTTCGCCGCCGTACCAAACAGACTATCTACAAAACGCTTAATAGACCGGTAGTTCTCTACGAACACAGTGGGGTGCAAATGACGGACGGTACGTAAAGAAGGCGATTGATCCACGAGTTGGATCAGCTGTTGGGAGAAACATCCATCGCCCACACCTCGATAATCGGAAGACTGCGGTGAGCCAGACAGGTAGCCAGACTGTCGGACAGTAATTGGGTGAAAATAATTCTCGACAACGATCCGACGGGAACTTGAAGGCGAGGTGCACAGCGAGCAAGGTGGATTGATCAGGTGGAGGACGATTTGCGGACCCTCCGCAGACTGCGTGGTTGGCGTCGTGTAGCCATGGACCTAGCTGAATGGAGAAGACTTTTATGCACTGCACAGTCCACTCCGGCCTTAATCAGATAATAGATAAATAAAAATCTTTTCAAAATTGGCTCCAATTTAGACTGTTCCAGAAATTATAAACACACTTGGTTTTTCTTTTAATATTTCGAACGTTTTTTTTTTTCAATTTTTTACTAGTTTTTGGCTATGTATTATTATCTTGTCTTTTTTCTTCTTGTATCGAGTTTTTAATGTTTTAGCTGGACATCTCGCGCAAAACTAATAACAAGCTGTTTGCAAAGCGGAATATTACACCGGGCGAAGGTGGATAGTCCGAGATAGACACTCACGCACTCTGCGGATGCTATCGATTCGGCGAGATTCGTAATTCTAGTCGGAAAAATGTTCACCAATAATTTTTTCACAGCATTAGTCAATTGATTCAAAAGTATAATATTGCTAATGTCGTACCTGTTCGCGTGACTAACATCCGGGTTACTTCGACCTGGCAGCCAAAGTATCGGTACTACAAGTGCCAAACCGATATGCTAGTGATGAAACCAAACTAGCACTACAACATGATGCATGGCCAATTGAAGCTTGTTGAACCATGATCTGGCAAAATAGTTTTAATTACTACAACGCCACTAGCGTTCTAGTACTTATGCTTCTACTCATTAGTCAAATTGGAAAGCGCTGTCAATAAATTGAACGCAACCGACCACGCGCAAGGCTTACTTCGATTCAAGAATTACTATCCCAAAAAACGGACAGGGTGGGTAAAACGGTCAGGGGTCACGTCAAGTGGATCTCATTGCGTATTCCAAATTATGACTACGTGTACATGTAGATGTTCCACTACATTTAAATAATGAAAACTATTCTGTATATTAATGATTAACTAATTAATTGCATTAAGCGTTTAGAACAAAAAATGGGCAAAACGAATCCACATGATCCTCGAGAATCTCAAACTTAGTCTATTCAAAGATTATGTACGGGTTGAATTGATAATTTATCTCAAAATTTGATTTTTCGTGAATTTTTAAAGAAATTTGATCATAGTGGGATAAAACGGATAGGTTCAGGTGTGGGTAGGGTGACCATATGGAATTTTCCCAAAGGAGGACAATTCACCCGAATCGGAGCGAAAAAGAAGGACATTTTGTTAAAAAGGAGGACATCGATTCGATTCTAAGTTTTTAATATGACTAGAAATATGAAATTTGAAAAAGTTTATCACACTAAACTTTATTGGAAGAAATTTTTGTAAGTGGAGACCATATAATATCTAAACTTTGCATGAAGTCAAATTGAGGCAAGTGCTTATATCGCCTCCACCCAGTACATACACTTATTCGCATATGCAACTTTGGCTCGGAAATACGACATCTTCTTCTACTTTATTAACATTACATCTCCAGATGGAATATTTCCAACTGTCAAAGTAGTCCATATTAAGCACTTTTCAATTATAAACTGCAAACACCTTCCTTGTAGTGGTAAGATTTTAGCTTCAACTGATTAAAATCAACAGAAAGCAAATATTGAATATTATTATGTTGACACTTTCAGCGATATTCACACAATTTTAACAAGAAAAGACCAGCACATACAATTCTAAACATTTGGCAATAGATAACTGATCGAACATTACGTTCTGTAAGGAACGAACACAAGATGATATTAATACACCAGTGGAGATTTAATTCTTAAATGCCATTGAGAATCATAATTTAAGGGTTAACTGTATCGCCAAGTTTTCAACTAAAAAAAAATCAAAACTAGATTTAGACTAAAGAAACTCAACTGTGCAACATAGCGGCTGCTCTTTACTTCACATATTCAAGAAACGTACCGTGCGATGCATCCCGAAAGCCATTCGATGGGTGTTTACTTGTAGAAAAATTGCGTTCTTCCTAATCCATTTTTCACAATTCCGATTTTTATGATATCTTCAACACATGTGTTATTGTAACTCACACATTGGATATTTGCATTGATTTTATTCGAAAACTTATACGCAAATGTGTGCAACAATTGGTCGGGTTCAGCCAAACCGCACCAAGCGGCTTTTTGACTGACTTGTAATATTTTGTTCGCACAAAAAACACGGGAATGATTTTATATCAACTCATACGTATATTTGATGTATGATATCCTCAGTTATGAGGTTGGGGGATATTCGATACGATTTGCGATCAATTACATCCGCTAAACGAAAGTTTGGGCAGAAAAATGGGTGATTTTTTGTTGGCGCTTGGTGTGTTTTGGCAGAACCCCGACCAATTAATCTATGCATCGAATAGAGCTCTGCTGCAGTGTTGTTTATTAAACAAGAACTTCTACAAACAAAGTTAATTATTTAACAGTTTTTACAATATATCCAAAAGGAGGATATTTTAGCGCGAAAGGAGGGCATCTGATTTTTAATGAAAAAGGAGGCCATGTCCTCCTTTAGGATACCATATGGTCACCCTAGGTGTGGGTAATATGGACCACATGAAGTACATACATTGTTTCACCTAAATTTAATTTTGAAAAGTTTATATTGTTTACCTCCGAAAACACTAAGCATTCATTATAGGAAATTCAAATTTCCGAGTTTTGTTCAGACCAATAGCATTTTTAGTGATTTTTTATGTAACATGCTTTTTTAGTAAAATCATTATAAGTTACCAAAATATCAATTGTTATCTAAACTATTTATCAAGAAGCACAGTTTATAGAAGCCTATGCATACAATTCATCAATTAAATTCATTGCTTAAAGCTTAATTTCTCAACATGTCCGTTTTACCCACACACTATGTCCATTTCATCCTCATACTTTTAACCCGGTTTTTTTTAATTCTTATTTTCATTGTTATAAAAATTACAAAATCTGATTGTTTGCCAGTGGCAAATTGCCACTAAATTGACTTCAAGCCATCGTAGTGTTTCACCTTAAGATTCACATAAGTGGTTTAAGTCCCCAATATTACAACGTTTTCAAACGTTTTGACAACGTGAAAATGACGTGATTCCTTAGGCCAGGGTGTTCATATGACCCCCAGTCCCTTCATTTATCAAGCGAATTATAAGGCTTAAAAGTATATTAATGAATTCGTTTGTTTTGGGTAAACATCTTTCATGTTTTATGAAAAAAAATCCAGATTCTAAAAAAAATGTTATCGCAATATTTCATTTTCGACTTAATTAGACATAGAGTATTATCAATATTGTTTTATAATGCATTAATATAAATTGACTTTGCAGCTTAACAGTGGAAGTCAATCTCTGACGCTTTCGAAATTGTTTTGAAGTCAACATTCAAGAAAATGGATGAATTTCGGCTAACCTACAAACCCAAAGTGTGATTTCGGAACGACGTCCACTCGATCGAAATCGTCTCAGATTCCAATTACCAAATCACCTCGATTCCCAGATAAACAAAAACAACGCAGTAAATCATATTTTTGGTCCCACCAAATTTTCTCATCAACTGTGAGCAATGATCACTCAGTGCCTTTAAGTGGGGCTTGCACTCGCACTAGGTAAATTACAGTCGATATAAGATCAAGTTGCAAGAAGCAAAACTTTGGCAGCCGGCTACACGGGGTTACGACGGCTGCTGGCAGTGATGATGCAATCCCCGTCCTTAAGCCAATAGACTGGCTCATGAATCTTGAGCTCACATTTTCAGCTGTCCATTTGACAGTTTATTGTGAATTTTAATAAAAGGTTACAATGAAAGCTGAAAGCTGAAAAATATGTGACTGTTGACGGTACTTGTTTCAATGTCAAACGCACCAGAATTTAAAAATTGTAAACCCAGACCTAATAATTGTCATTCGTTTAAGTTGTGTTTTGAAATGGAATGCGAGGTAATTTATTCGATTCGATTAATATGGAACACGATTTACCTAAAATACAATTAAGGTTCGATTCACATGATTTATGGGCCATTGTTTTTTATTCTTAAGTAAAATTAATTTCCTTTAAACATTTGTTGATATATGATAATGGGTTTCTAGCCACTGCCACTATATCGAGATTGGAAATTGTGTAAGTATCTTGCAACTCATGAAACAGTGTCATAAACAATTTTTGGGGTGGTTTCCCACTTTGTATCGAGATTTGCTTTGGATTTATTGCGCGACTAACCGATAAAACTTCACGTGGAGTCAGAGGTAACATCAAATCGATTCGCACGATATGGACGAGTGGTGCAAATTTGATACTGTTCGGTTACTATTGCTGATAAGATTAAGTGATTCATTCATTAATAGAATTGAATATAGGAGGAGAGCTACCACAATGACTGGACTCAAGTACGGGACACTGTAGACGGCCTTACTGTTGAGGTCGAAATACGTATCTGTCAAAGGTACAATAAAGTAGTGGAAATAAATGGAATAGAGATGAGTGACGTTTAGCGCCCACACACTAATGTGCAGTTCGGCATGTGTGAATACATGTTTGTTTTCCTTCTGTTCATAACCTCAAAATTGATCGGGTCATCACAATGATGGCAAAGGAGTCAAAAAATATATGGAAATATACTCATTTTAACCCAAGCTTTGCTGAGTTGCACCATCTAGGAGTGTTTGTTTTCCTTTTATCGACACTCACACATTCGGACATGAGAATCTCAATAGTACAAACTCGTCTTATGACAAGTAAATACATTCCACTAAAAGCATAAAATAATTTTCGTATAGGTATTCCATGTTTTCTTAACACTCTCATCGTTATTTGCTATGATACATGTTTTAGTTAATACATTTCAATTGCCTCTGGCAGTTAGGATTTTCCGCTGGTTTAATTAAACCATGTAGGAATTTTGAACTTAACCTAATTTATACTAATGGTACAAAGAGCTAATCGTTGCAATAGAACAGCGGTTCTCAACCTGGGGCTCAGAAGCCTTCTTTCAAGAGGCTCGAAAGCCTCCTTTCAAAAGGCTCGGAAGCCTCCTTTCAAGAGGCTCGGAAGCCTCCTTTCAAAAGGTCTCGGAAGCCTCCTTTCAAAAGGTCTCGGAAGCCTCCTATCAAAAGGTTTCGGAAGTCTCTTTTAAAGAGGCTCGGAAGCCTCCTTTCAAGAGGCTCGGAAGCCTCTTTCCAAGAGGCTCGGAAGCCTCCTTTCAAGAGGCTCGGAAGCCTCCTTTCAAGAGGCTCGGAAGCCTCTTTTCAAGAGGCTCGGAAGCCTCCTTTCAAGAGGCTCGGAAGCCTCCTTTCAAGAGGCTCGAAGCCTCCTTTTAAGAGGCTTAGTAGCCTCCTTCCGAGAGACTTGGTAGCCTTATTTTAATAGGCTTGGAAACCTCCTTTCAAGAGGCTCGGAAGCTTCCTTTTATGAGGCTAGGAAGCCTCCTTTCAAAAGGTTTGGATGCCTCCTTCCAAGATGCTCGAAAGTCTACTTTCAAAAGGCTCGGAAGCCTCCTTTCAAGAGGCTGGGAAGCCTCCTTTCAAGAGGCTGGGAAGCCTCCTTTCAAGAGGCTGGAAAGCCTCCTTTCAAGAGGCTAGGAAGCCTCCTTCTAAGAGGCTAGGAAGCCTCCTTTCAAGAGGCTGGAAGCCTCCTTTCAAGAGGCTGGGAAGCCTCCTTTCAAGAGGTTGGGAAGCCTCCTTTCAAGAGGTTGGGAAGCCTACTTTCAAGAGGCTGGGAAGCCTCCTTTCAAGAGGCTCGAAAGCCTCCTTTCAAGAGGCTCGGAAGCCTCCTTTCAAGAGGCTGGGAAGCATCCTTTCAAGAGGCTGGGAAGCCTCCTTTCAAGAGGCTGGGAAGCCTCCTTTCAAGAGGCTGGGAAGCCTCCTTTCAAGAGGCTGGGAAGCCTCCTTTCAAGAGGTTGGGAAGCCTCTTTTAAAGAGGCTCGGAAGCCTCCTTTCAAAAGGCTCGGAAGCCTCCTTTCAAGATGCTTGGTAGCCTTCTTTTAATAGGCTTGGAAGCCTCCTTTCAAGAGGCTTTGAACTGCTTTTTATGAAGCTAGGAAGCCTCCTTTCAAGAGGTTCGGAAGTCTCCTTCCAAGAGGCTTGAAAGCCTCCTTTCAAGAGGCTGGGAAGCCTCCTTTCAAGAGGCTGGGAAGCCTCTTTTAAAGAGGCTCGGAAGCCTCCTTTCAAGAGGCTCGGAAATCTCCTTTCAAGATGCTTGGTGGCCTTCTTTTGCAAGGCTTGGAAGCCTCCTTTCAAGAGGCGTGGAAGTCTCCTTTCAAGAGGCTCGGAAGCCTCCTTTCAAAAGGCTCGGAAGCCTCCTTTCAAAAGGCTCGGAAGCCTCCTTTCAAGAGGTTTGGATGCCTCCTTCCAAGATTCTCGAAAGCCTCCTTTCAAAAGGCTCGGAAGCCTCCTTTCAAAGGTTCGGAAAACTCCAAAAGTCCTCAAACACTTATAGGAAGCCTGACGTATAAACTTTATTTATTTATTATTGACGTCTGACGCCTGACGTATAAACTTTATTTAAATTGGAAGCTTCACGGAATAGCGAAAACTTTAGACAACTTTTTGGTGAGTTTTCTGATCATATGTTTTAAGTGATGCATATTTTTATTTACAGCAAAAATAGGGCGTACCTCAATGACGGTCAATGCTCTCAAAAAAAAGGTTGAGAACCGCTGCAATAGAAGATTGCAACGATTTTTGTCTAAAATTGGAAATTACTTTGTTGAACATTTGTTGCAATGTCTCAAAATTAGAAATTCTATGAAGTTCATTGGTACTATACCACGGAGGCAACATCAGAATCATTTTCAAAATTTTATTTTTATTCCTCTGATGTGCCTTCTTTGTGGTATTGTAGCAACTAGGCTAGTCTAAAAAAAATTTTGTAAATCAAAATTTTCTGTTTATAAGTGTTTACACTTAATATATTTGTTACATTTGGCTTTAATGCCTTCAATATGATTTTAAAAAGTTATTTTTTTATCTAGTAGAAGTTCTAAATATTTAGCTTTGCTTTACCAATTAATTGGAACCCCATTCATAGTGACAATATGTCTGCTAGAAGGTTTCAAATAAGAAGCTCTCGGCTTATGTGGGAAAATTATAAGCTGAGTTTTGAAAGCATTCGAGGAAATTTTTCATTTTTGCAAGTAAGTGCAAAAAATCTCCAAACTTTTTTGCAATCTGCTACAAATGACACGAAGGTTTCGCCCTTTATTTTCCGTTGAAGAATGGGTTGTAATATTTTTATTTTTTATTAACACGAAATCATAATGCGTCTCTCCACCATTTTCTTCGTAACTTTTGAACGCAATGACCGAGCGTTGTCAAATGATCAGATTTATTAACGATTGACAAGGCAAAGCAGCAGGTAATAAATAACACCAGGAAGGAAAACTAATTATTTAGTTATCTTTGCAGATATGTATTTCGACCACAACTGTGTGGTCGTCTTCAGTGTCTCGTACTTGACTCAACTGGTCGATCTGCAAAGATAACAAAATAATTAGTGTAATTAAATGGAGAGTACTAAACTCGTCTTAGACGGATGAATACATTCCACTAAAAAGAGCTTGAAATATTTTTTCTGAACCAGGAAGGAAGTTGAAACTTTCTATCTGATAAAACCATTATTTTCTTCACTTATGGTTTGTTAATGTTTATAAACAAACTTGCTCCGCATTCTTTCGAGCACGTTTCTACCATTTAATTTAATTTGAAGAGTAAATGCTGCTATAAACATGCTGCTTGTAATCGTTACTTTTCGCTGTTAATCAAAACTACATCAACCGTTTCGGTTTTTAACCCTGACGATATATTGAATGTTGAAATGTAGCCAACATAATAAAAGTGCAACTCGTAGTGAAGAAAAAATCATGGTACATACATGCAAATCAGTAAAATTGTTTTGATTTTCCGAAACGTTCTCGAATACAAACCATATTAATTACCAAATAAAACACAACCTTTGCAATATATCCATAATCGACATACACCAATTCAAATTCAGTGCGCATATGCGCATTCCGAAAACCCGAATTCCATCAATATGAGATGTCCAAGGATCCGAAACACGTTGTAGAGCTCAGTCCAAGATCTTTTGCAACGTTCTCCTAGTCAGTATATGCCCACTCCGGTTCAATAAGCACATGCGAATCACATATTTCCATAAATGTTAAATGTTTAAAATTTTACAAAACGATTTCGAATTTAGATCAAACTTTTGAGCATCCGTAATTCCGGATTCCGTATACACCCAGTTAGTAGATGCAAAATCTGCATTGCATTTGTTTTATTGAAATAGATGCCGCCCTTTCACACCATTTCTCACACTTCTCTTCGAAATAAAATGTAATGAAAAGCCTTTTACTAATGCCGCTGAATGCACATCGCTTATGATTTGTTTCCAACTGTTCTTTAAGAGCTTGATTTAATGAGTGGGAAAAATCTAGCGACTGATTGAATGGAGCAATAATTACTACGAAGGAAGGTGTTGATGCTGCACACAATTATATTTATTCCCTTTTCAGTGGTGGGAGGTGCATTCCATCGATGCTTCCTAGGCGCTGTAGCTGCAATAATATTATCGCTTTGCACAAAACAAGGGCTTGGTCACGTGAACATTGAGCATGACTAGCCTTGGTTTCATTTGCGAATTGATTTCGCTCCATTCAGTGATTTATTTAGAAACACGAGCACGCGTTGCTGTCGTCACATTGCGAATATCACCCGATAAACGTTTTATTTGTTCTGACTGAATATATAAATATAGGTCATAGGCAAGCCAGAAATAGCATCGATAACATCACGTGTGCAGAAGTGATCCATCGTAGATTAAAAGGTGACTGATTCGAAAAGATAGCCACTAATGTCAGTTCATATTATTTTCATGACTAATGGCATATATGTTCGAAAATGATTAGTATTACTTTTTCAAGGTGTCTTTTTGATCCAATGTAATGTCAGCAAAATATCTTAAATATTTACCATTGTTCAATTATGATATTAATTTTAAATAAGGTGTTTAATCGACGCGTCCAATAATGAAGTTATTAACCGTGGAATTGAAAGAAATAAAACATGAAATATAAATCAATGATTGAAAACTTTACTAAACACTAAGCTTGTCTGTTGGACAGACATTAAATCTGCCGTTGTACAACTAACCCAAAATAGAGATTAAAAATAAACCGTTAACGTTCCATGGTCATCACTTGGCTTTTACTATTTCTCTTTGCCTTCCTCTGTCAGTGGCGGCTTTATTGCTTCTCCAGAGCAACGAATGAGATCTACCCGGATTGACTACGTCTTCATAGCAACTGCACATTAACTTACTATTCGATAGGCTCACACATTTCACCTGATAATTGGAAAATCTACCGATCACGAAAGCGAACGGCTGCGATAGACATCTTTATCAGGTTTCTTCATTGAGACGTTTTGGGCGGCTACTCAATTTACACTTTTCAATTGTTTTTATGGTGCACTCCACTTTTCTTGGTTAGCGCAGAACTACGAAAATGAAAAAAAGCAAAATGTTTTTATTCATACCTTTGATGCTGCAAAAACATTGCATTAATTCCAAAATAGAAACCGCAACGCAATTGATTGTTCTCACTCATAAAGACAGACATATTTGGCTATAGGCTGTTTCCGATCAATCTTGAGAATCGTAAGTTCTCTCAAATGAACAAAACAGCTTACAATGGATTGGAATAAAAGTATATAGTTTTCATTATTGTTCGAGTTAAGAGCCCCAAAACTGCCGTGGGTGGGTTGTTTCCACTCAAACCCCTACTTCGGCTCATAACCCAATTATGAATAAAATCACTTTTCTGACACTTTTGCCTTAACCCCACGGGACAGTCACCCAAAGTTAAGTTTAGCTAACCCGAAGATTAGCTTATTCAACTCAAAATTGAAAATACACGAATTTACTCGAATTTGAATTTTTGTGCCGAGCAACACCGGTTGAGTCGATGCATCTCTGCTTTGACAACAATCAATGAAAAAATGTGATGGTCTCATCTTTAGGTACTTTGAACCCAAATTTTGGGTTGATTTATTTGTACGTGGCAGGGATTTGGATGATTGTGACAGGCGTATGCATAATCCATTCAGATAACGAAGAAAACTCGTTCACTATTTAGATGTCCGATCAATACAAGGAAGCAAATGCAATAATCCTGTTAGCCATCTGCTTTTTTGTTATGATGCAGGTTGACCGGAGTAATGGCGGTAAGGTAACGACGATTTAATCTCATAAAGTATAACACCATCGTCCGCTGCGACAGGTTTCCTAACCGATTACACCACATCATAGAATGTGCTTTTGTAGATGGGCGGTTTGTGAATTGTGGGTGATGAGCCTTCGTGACTTATGAACTTTTTGCCAATATTTGTTTGGAATCACTAAATGGATAAATGGCTTAATTACTTAATCCACTTAAGAAGGAAGGACGATTATAGCAACTAGCCTTGGCACACAACCAAAACTGAATCATTATTTGTTTGATAAACTTCATATATTCATCTAACACAATTCCGAGAAAACAACAAATAAACTAATTTTAAACGAGTTCGATTTCTTCTGTATCGAAGTTTAGTTTTGGACAATAGTTTTAGGTAAAACACCCTGAGGTACTTTCCGTTAAAAAATTTCAAGCAGTACTCCATTATTGCTCTGTAAAGTGCGTGTAGGGTAAGACGGAATAATATGCCACACCCCCACCACCCCTCCAAGGCAATACCAAAATAACTTCATACTTTTCAACGCAATTTATGCAAACTTTGTGTTATTTGGTAGTCCAAAAAGTCGCAAATGCATTGCCTGTGAATAGTCATATGACTATATTACAGAGAACACATAATTAAGCTTTTTTAAAAAGTCGTGAAAAATGAATTTCAACAAATGCCTGGGCAAAACGCCCTGCCATAACCAAAGACGTTTCAAAGCCCTTCATTAGTATTTTATCTATCACATAATAAAAAGGTTACAAACCCCTGTGTGCTTGTCATTAAAAACCAGCATTAGTTCATTTGAGGGTTTGAATAACATTTAGAAAGTTTCCACATAATTTTGAAGCAATTGCTGCTGGGCTCGTCGCACTTATGTGCAGCATGTAAGGGCAAACTGGGGCGTTTTGATCAGTGAAACATATTTTCAAAAAAAAAACGTAACATCTTTGAATATGGAAGCATCATATTAGCCACTCAGAAAAGTGCTCAGAAAAGTGACTTTATTGCCTTAACTGAGATCTCCAGTGCAAGTTTTGCGGACAGTATAGCAGCGTCGCTCTATAATATTGATCTACCAAACATGGAAAGTTACATCAAATATTCAATTATTTGAATTTTGCCTTATTTCCATAATGTAATACAAAAATACTTCCTCATTCACATAGTATGATGGTCTAACTATTTAAAAGTACCAACTGATTTTCAGCCTTAGTAAGTTATAGTTTTCTAGAAATCAAAAGGGGCGTTTTGACCAGGGGGGATACACCCTACATATGAAGTTTCTCAAACAAAAAAAAAAAAATCATATTTTTCTGAACAAAATGCTAGAATACGTATTTTTGGACGAGGATTCAGAATATATGCAGTTTCTCAAACAAACTATTTAATTTCTGAGTGACTGTTTTATTGTCAATTATTTCAGAGCGTCTTAGGAGAAATGTTTCATTTTGCAGCGTTTGGTGGGGCAATGAGAGCGCAAGTCAATCCAAAGCCGATAATAGAGAGGGTAATGGCAGAAGAGTCCTTGCAGACCACTTTAACGCCATGGGGTAGGATAAGGATGGGGTGAAGTGAAGTTCGGATTTGCAATCGACTCGACAGTAATGCAAAATGTAATTGAATGCAAACTAGTCAATGATCAAAGGCTAAAATGATAATTTCAAGATTTCTAGTTTTTGAAAGCAATGTTTAAAATGCAATATCTTCTTTTTTTGCCTTGGAAGCAGCTGATGTGGTTTGAAAGGTCACTTAGTCATATAGTACAATTATAAGTTATTTAATTTGTTAGCTTTTTGTGACCACATTGAAAATATAAAAAATATTACGTATTAGTGTTCTATTTTATAACTTTTATTTATGTAGAATGAAAATCAATTGACTTTGTTTGCTTTGAGTGTAGGTTATGCGTTCGTCAAATCACTTTGTTTACCTAAGTAAGTCATTGTTTCATCAATGTTTACAAGCTGTGTCGACACTACAAACTCAATGTAAGATGTATCATGTAAAAGTGGAAACTGCTAAAGAACTTAGTTTGTTACATTATATTTTTTTGTCAACGTTGCCTATAACTTCAAATTGTTCTAACAAGTAGCTTTATCGTTGATTAATTACGGTGATTATTTATTAAGTTCTAGTCAAGGTCAGCTATAGGATTCACTTTTCGGTGGCAAACTAAAGCTTCATCACGCCTATTGCCTAACTATTTGTAAAAAATATCGAGAATGAAGCCGTTATAAGATTGTTCATATACCATCATTATAATGTGTGGTATTTTTTATTATCGCTCTTCAAAGTGAGGCATAACGAAATAAAACTGGCACCACGTTCCTAGTTTTGAAAAACTTCTACTCAGTGAATCCAGCAGTCGATTCCCTACGAATACTTGTTTTTCTTGAATACTTTGTTTTTCATTAAATGCCTAGCTAGCTAAATGTAAGCGTGGCTACGATTCAGCGTCACAGGGAACGCATCAGAAAAGTATTGCCGAAAAGAAGAGAACTCACATCATTATCACTGATGAAAAAGGCCTCTGCCTGACTGCACTACCATTCAAGGCTCCAAGACACGATGTCCGTTGGATCACATGCACATGCGGTAAATCAGTGCGCCAATGCCAGATATGTGACGCGGCACCAAACAAAAATAGTCAACATGTGATACCACCACGACAGGATATGTCTTTGGTTGCCATATCAGTGCTAATGGCGTAAGCCCACCCATTGCGGCAAGATCATATATCCGAGGGGAGGGGTCTTAGGAGAAATGTTACACAGTTATAAGACTTTATAATTCTTCCATTTACTTTTACTGTGATAAACTTTGTTAGTAGTAACAGATACGTATTTCGTTTCCTACGTGAAAACTTCTTCAGTATTTTGTTATCGATAAAAAAAACATTGAAGAATTTTTCAAGCTGAAACGAAATACGTATCTGTTGATCTATTGATCTGTTTTCGTATGGCGAAAAGAGAAAACGATAAGGGATTACATTACGAATTTAGATTAAAGGTAGCAGAGCATGGAGAGTATTAAACTCGTCTTAGACGGCTGAAACAAGACAAGAAAATTATTTTATGCTTATACTTGTCATAAGACAAGTTTGTACTACTCCATTTAATTCCACTGCTTTATTGTACCTTTGATAGATACATATTTCGTCCTCAACAGTAAGGCCGTCTTCAGTGTCTCGTACTTGACTCGACTCAAGTCCGGCAAGCGAGCGCTCGCCGATAAGCCCAGGACGGAACCGAAATGCCTCTGCCGGAAGAGGTACTCTTTAACGATTTGAATTTGCAGATGACATTTACACATCTGACCATTACCGTACATTTCGATCTATAGCTGTGTGAGTTTTAGGTGGTGGTTAATTGAGCTTTTCGTATACTAAGTATACGAGCAAGACAAAAATATTATGTTTTAGTGCAACTGTACATTAAGTTATGCATAAATGGTAAAAAATTTAAAGAATTACTTCTTAGAAATCTGGAAAAAATAGAAGTGAAATGTGTGAGGAAGATTGAGTAAATTTTCAGTGGAATGTCTTAACTTGTCATAGAATGATTTCTTGACCAACATTTGAAAAGGGCCGAATTGCCATTAGGCCGAGTGACAGGGGGAGTGGTAGTGAAGAAGGAAGAAGAAATAAGAAATAAGGAATAAGGAATAAGGAATAAGATATAAAATAAGGAATAAGGAATAAGGAAGAAGAAAGAAAGAAGCAAGAAGAAGGAAGAAGAAGGATAGACAGCGAAAGGTAGAAAAAGGAAGGTGGAAAAATCAACGTGGAAGGTAGATGGTGGTAAAATGAAGGTGAAAAGTGGAAAGAAGAAGAAAGAATAAGGAAGAAGGAAGAAGAGAGACAGAAGAAGAAAGAAGGAAAAGGAGAGACAGAAGGAGGAAGAAGAAAGAAGAAAAAAGGAAGAAGAAAGAAGGAAGAAGAAGGAATAAGAAAAAAGAAGAAAGAAAGAAAAAGAAAGAAGGAAGGCACAACAAGAAAGGAGGAAGGAAGGAAGAAGAAAAAATTAGGAAAAAAGTAAGAAGAATGAAGAAGAAAGAAGAGCGAAGAAAAAAGAAAACAAAGAAAACAAAGAAAGGAGAATAAAAAGGAAGAAGGAAGTTTTGCTTCTTACTTCTCATTCGGGCTAATGACCGTTTGGTCTAATGACTATTCTTCTTAATGGCCTGACACCGTCTACGTCAGAGTCCGACAATTAAACTGCAACATTGGTGAGTAGGTAATAATCACCGGTTGAGTGTACTATGAAAAAAGCCACTTTTGTAAAAATTGTGAGGTGCCCCATTAACTTCTTTAATATAATCAACCCGTTGACTGAATAGAATACTTCCTAAGCTAGAAGATAGTTGTCATTGCGAAACGATCTGACTTTTGTAAGCCTAGTTATAATAAAAACAAAAATGATCATTATTGATATTGATGTTATTGTTTTACGTGTTACATAGAATTTCTCACGATTTAGTTATTTCCTGAATAACTATTTTTTGGAAGCATCAAATCGTTTCGCAACAAAGAGGATCTGATTAGAACTGTGAACCGCGGCCGCCGACGATGTTTAAGAACCGCTGCCGCCACTATTTTTGACCGCGCCGTCGGAGAATTTTAGGCGCACCGATGAATCAATTCTGTTTTTTTTAGACGAGCCAGCCCAGGGCTGACAGTTTTCTTAATAAAGACAATAAAAAAATAGTTTTGGGAGTTTGTATCTCTCCCTCAATTTCTTAGAAGAAAAATTCCGATCAAACCCTCATACGTTTGAAAAATTTCGACAGCGCTGCTGAAAAAAAAACTCGTACATCAAATCGTACATCTTTTTATGCCACTTATTGGAAGAACGTAAAACGAATGTGGTGAATGTGTTTTTCATTTAATTCATGGAACTTTTAAATATGATACATTATTATTGCAATCCAAAGACCCAAAATGTTTTTTTTTTTTTGTATAATAAGCCGTCCACTAGTTGAACTTTTGTGGTGGATATGTTATCGCCAAATGTTTCAGGTCTTTCAAGAATTCCCTGGAGTTTGGGCTTTCACACCTCCACGCGTAAACTAATATATTTCGGCCTTTTGGTATGGTATATGCTTCCAGCTGACCCTATATCAATATTCCTAGCGATTCATGAATCAAATTGGACATACTTTCAACATATGTTTCATTTTAGATAACTCAAAAATTCCCTGAAGTATACGCATAATGAAAGATCTATTAGCTCCTTTTAGAAATGAAACATGCTCTTAGTGATCATTTAAATCAAATTGGCTTTGAATTGAATGCATGTTTTATTCCAAGGAATCTACGAGGTCTAAGAATTGGAGTACATGCCCTAAAGCCGATACACATAACGAAAAATCTAACAGCTTCTTTTAGATATGGAACATGTTCTTAGTTAACATTTAAAACGAATTCTATTTGAATTGACCTTTCCCGTCAAACACTTTCATTCTCTTGATCACTTCTTTAATTTATTTAAGATCAACTTTTAACGCTTCAAACTATTTTCAAAAATTAACACGAAAATCGAAAAAATGCTAAGAAAATTATTTTGAGCTTTTTAGTGGAATGTTTTCACCTGTCATAAGACGAGTTTAGACAATCCCATTGAATTCCACCACTTAATTGTATCTTGACAGATACGTATTTCGACCTCAAAGGAAAGGCCGTCTTCAGTGTCTCGTATCCTCGACAAGGAAAGAAAATACAAGCAATCATCAGCAAGAAGCAGAGGAACCTACGGAAAACGAACTGACAACACTGACACCGATCGATGAACCACTGAAGAGGGTATCGGTTCCTATGATCGACTTTATTCACCCACCAGCTACGCCATCGACTGAGGAAATTCGGCATCGATTTAGTATTCTCCAGCAGAAGCAATCAACTGAAGACACTGTTTCCACAGGATAGAGTAGAAATTTCTTAAAATTTTAATGGGGTTTGATGTCGTAATTAATTTTTCACTGATAAAGTATATGTAGGTCAAACAAAAGATCGTTAATCCTTATCAGTTTCCCTCTTAGAACATATTGCAGAAGTATGGCTTTGAACCTTACATCTAACGATCTTTTATGAGTTTGACCTACATAGCTGAACATGTATATCAGTGAAAATCAATTCAATTTGACATCAAACATTAAAATTTCTAAGAAATGTCTCTTCCTGTGGAAACTTGATGTCTTCAGAGCTTGATTGCTTCTGACAGGTACTAAACGCGGTTGTTGAATAAAGATCAAGGAAAGCGTAGCTGGTGGCTCTTCAAGTTTATACCTAAGCATTAAGCGCATCAAGCGAGTAGAAATAAGCACCGTAGTAAGATAAGTACCTCAGATAAATTATTATACCTACGCATAGTATAAATAGTGTAAGCTGCGATCATTTTCTTTTCAAGTCGAGTCAAGTACGAGACACTGAAGACGGCCTTACCTTTGAGGTCGAAATACGTATCTGTCAAGATACAATTAAGTGGTGGAATTCAACGGGATTGTCTAAACTCGTCTTATGACAGGAGAAAAAATGCTGTTTTCAAGTTTGGCCTAACATTTGCCCGATCCTGGACCAACATCAATTCAATTCTTCAGGTCGGTTCATACGTGCAGCACTTCTTCATATTTTGTTTTCGATTTTTAAAATAATTAAAGGAATTCAAAAAAAATGAGTTCATGGGAAAAGTTGACCTTAAATAGATTAAAAAATCGACTGAAGCAAAAAAACGACACACAAGGAAAGGTCACTTGAAGGCTTGTTCCATTCCAAGCCACTTTTTTAGAATTTGAGTACCAACCCAAAAAATTCTTAGACCAGATCGGAAATAGACCCCAGACACCTTCAGCTCGGTTTTGCTTTGTAGCTACGCATCTTGCCGCATGGCTATGAATCAAATAGCATTTGGCATTACATCCCCACACTGGGACAGAGCCGCCTCGCAGCTTAGTGTTCATTAAGCCCTTAAACAGTTATTTTTTGCGAGGTTTCTAAGCCAAGTTACCATTTTTGCATTCGTATATCATGAGGCTAACACGATGATACTTTTATGCCCAGGGAAGTAGAGACAATTTCCAATCCGAAAATTGCCTAGACCGGCACCGGGAATCGAACCCAGCCGCCATCGGCATGGTCTTGCTTTGTAGCCGCGCGTCTTACCGCACGGCTAAGGAGGGCCTTGACTTCATATGTAAGGCTTATTCAATTAAGTTATATGGATCACATAGAGCATGAACTACTAATAAAGCTATGTCCATTTAGAATCCGGAATAAGAAAACATCTGTATCTAGGTAACGGATTGACATACAAGTAAGGTTAATACATCAAAACAAAGGTAATTTACTGTACTTTAAGGAAAAAAATAAATGCAAATCATTTCTAGTTTTCTAGTGACAATTCGCACTTTCTTCTTTATTCCTCTCATCAAACGCTGCACACCTCCGGAGACAACTTCCTTGACACATTTGTTCCACATTTTGGTCATCTGAGTCGCGTCCCGAGCTGTTTATCCATTTTTATTAAGCTTCCGCTTCATTATTGCCCAAAATGGCTCGATGGGCCGAAACTGCGGGGAGTTGGGTGGATTATGTTTTTATTGTTGAAATCTACGTTATTATCGCGGTACAACTGGATGACTCCCCGGCTGAAGTGGCAACTAGCCAAATCTGACCAAAACTTTACGGGACCTTCATGGGCTTTCGTGAAACTTAGTAGGCAGTTTTTGAGACATTCTTCCTTGTACAGCTACTCTAGTACTCTAGTACATCTACTCTGTACTCTAGTCCATCGTCTTATTTGTCACGAACACTTTGGTCTTTGTTCTGCAGCTACATATCTTTCGCCAAATCATCAGTTTTTGGCAAATTTGTCCTTAAAAGCAAATTTAATCTCGCAGGAACAACTTCTCGAGCCCTCGCCATGCAGAATTTTTGGTCAGGAAGCTGCCCAAAATCTATTTTGACGTAGGTTCCACCGTCGATGAGCAGCATTATCAACGGGGGTGTGCAGATTTTTTTTCTCTCCTCTCGGCTTCCATCTGGAATAATTTTTGATTCGCTGCACGAAACACCATGAAATTTATACCACAGAAAGTGGGCGCCTAGTTAGTCATACCGCTGTAAAATAATTCTTATAGCGGTCACTTTCCGTGCCGCTGCAATACAATAAATGATTCCGGATTCTAACTGGACAGAGCCTTAGAAAAAAAGCAGCCAATAGGGTAGAAAATTCTCAGAGGACCTGGAATAATATACTTTTTGAAGGCGTACCCAATTTAGTTCTACAGATTACAAGGCATATTGTCAATTTCAAAAAAAAAAACAGATAACAGCCGTGAGGATACACGTGCAAACTTTAATGCCTTCAACTCCAGGGAATTCTTGGATGAACTGAAATGGAAAAAAATGTTGAACGCTCATCCAATACAATTCTACGGAACACAATCAGCGATGTAAAAATGCTAACAACTCTCGAAGAAGTCAAGACCTATACTCCAGGGAATTTTTATATGAACTGGGATGCAATAAATGTTGGAGGAATAACCATTTTTATTCTATGTCGGTAGGGACGACTCCTTTCTAATTATTCGTGAATATCAGAGAACGATATGTTGTGTTGATTATTTTATTTGCTCTAAAGAAGCTTAGGAAACGAAAAGATTGAGAGTCATTGTTTTTGAGTCCCCCCCTCTCTCACAACAAAATTTTCTCACAACGCCAGTGGTTTACCGGATATGGTATATTTTTTAAATTCTGGAATGAGAATTCTGGAAACTTCCTTTTACTTTAATTCTGTGCAATTCTTCCCCCAGGAATTCTGCGAAACTCCTTCTTCAGGAATTCTGGCAAACTTATGTTACAAGAATACAGTGTTTTTCTGCCTTCGGCATTATGGGGAATTTCTTCCCAGTAGTTCTAAGAATGGTCCCTTTCAGATACTATGGAGAATTATTCTTCCAAGAATTGTTTGGAAATTTGGATCACATCAGACTGTAATTTTTTTTTCAGACTGCAGCCTGCCTTCTCACCTCAAGCTTCTTCTTCTTCTTCTTCTTCTTCTTCTTATTGGCATTACATCCCAACACTGGGACAGAGCCGCCTCGCAGCTTAGTGTTCATTAAGCACTTCCACAGTTATTAACTGCGAGGTTTCTAAGCCAGGTTACCATTTTTGCATTCGTATATCATGAGGCTAACACGATGATACTTTTATGCCCAGGGAAGTCGAGACAGTTTCCAATCCGAAAATTGCCTAGACCGGCAACGGGAATCGAACCCAGCTACCCTCAGCATGGTCTTGCTTTGTAGCCGCGCGTCTTACCGCACGGCTAAGGAGGGCCCCACAGGGACCTACAGATTGGCCCAGGAAACCTGTGGAAAGGGACATTTTAGTTTTAGCACCAAAACTAGTCGTACAACTGCTTTTTTATGGCTTTGGATCAGGAAGCGAAGTATAAAGTAGGCAGGTTCCCTGTGAGCTATCCGTAGGTCCAGAAAATGGTCAGATCCGTCAATGGTCCATTTCTTGTTCTTACTTCACATTCTGATTGAAATTCATGAAAAAATAGCCGTCCAATGATTGGTTTTTGTGCTAAAACTAAAATGTCCCTTTCCACAGTTCCCCGGGGGCAATCCGTAAGTCCTAGAAGCGGTCAGATCCATTAATGCTCCAATTTATACTCATTCTTCGCTTTCTGATAATAAATCACGAAAAAAAAAAGCCGTCGAGTTATTGGTTTCGGTGCTGCAACTTAAATGTTTATTTCCACTGGTTTTCCGGGGGGAATCTGTAGTTCCTGAGAGCGGTCAGAGTCATCAATGGTCAATTTTATATTCATACTTTGCTTATATTGCTTACACCAAAATCAATCATTCTACAGCTCTTCGTCGAATGCTTGATTTTGGTATAAAACTAAAATGTCCACTTCCACAGGTTCCTCGGGGACAACCAGTAGGTCCTGGCAGCGGTCAAAGCTTTCAATGGTCCTTTTATATTTATACTTTGCTTCCTGATCGAGAACCTATAAAAAGAGCCGTCGAATAACTGATTTTAGTGCTAAAACTTATATGTTCCCTCCACAGGCAATCCTTGGGTCGTGGAAGCGGTCAGAGCCGTCAATGGACTATTTTATTTTCGTACTTCGCTTCCTGATCGATAACCATGAATGAAGAGCTGTCGAATGGCTGGTTTTGGTGCTAAAACTAAAATGTCCCCTTCCACAGGTTCCTCGGGGCCAATCCGTAGATCCTGGAATCGGTCAGAGCCGGCAATGGACCATTTCATATTCATACTTCGCTTCCTGATCGGAAACCATGAAATAAGAGCCTTCGAATTACTGGTTTTGGTGCTAAACATAAATGTCCCCTTCCACAGGTTCCCCCGGGCCAATCCGTAGGTCCTGGAAGCGGTCAGAACCGTCAATTGACCATTTTATATTCATACTTCGCTTCCTGATCGAAAACCATGAAAAAAGAGCCGTCGAACGACTGGTTTTGGTGGTAAAACTAAAATGTCCTCTTCCACAGGTTCCCCGGGGCCGATTCGTAGGTCCTGGAAACGATCAGAGCCGACAATTGACCATTTTATATTCATACTTCGCTTCCTGATCGAAAACCATGAAAAAAGAGCCGTCGAACGACTGGTTTTGGTGGTAAAACTAAAATGTCCCCTTCCACAGGTTCCCCGGGGCCAATCCCTAGGACCTGGAAGTGGTTCCAACCGGCAACTGTCCAGTTTATAATCAAACCAGTCTACATTCACTGGCTCCCCGGGGCCAATCCGTAGATCCTGGAAGCGGTCAGAACCGTCAATGGACCATTTTGTATTCATACTTCGCTTCCTGATCGAAAACCATGAAAAAAGAGCCGTCGAACGACATGTTTTGGTGGTAAAACCAAAATGTCCCTTTCCACAGTTCCCCGGGGCCAATCCGTAGGTCCTGGAAGCGGTCAGAACCGTCAATTGACCATTTTATATTCATACTTCGCTTCCTGATCGAAAACCATGAAAAAAGAGCCGTCGAATGACTGATTTTGGTGCTAAAATTTAAATGTCCCCATTCACAGGTTCCCCGGGGACATCCCAGCGACTCCAGGATCCGTTTATTCAATTGGTTTTTCATTCTTGACACATTAGAGGCCTTCTAGAATAAAATCATAGTGGACGATCTATTAAAAAAGCGAGATTCAAATGAAGTTGTGGCATGACCCCTTTGATAAGTATCGATCGGAACCGATTATAAATAAATGGCCATATCTCGCTTGATTCTGGTCCGATTCCAAATCTCAATATATGGTTCCAATCACCAAGAGCCCTACTTCATTTGTGGTTACTAATATTATTCAATTTTTAACCTCAACTTCTCCTAATATTCACCTCAAATTTACGATTTTGAACCTACCTCCGAAAAACCCGGAATATCTCCGGAATCCGGTAGCCATAGTCGGTTCCATGGACATGCCGTCAAACTGGATTAATTTTCTAGTTCGGGCATGCCTGAATTGTCAAAATCGGATGATAACTAAGATAGTTACAACTCATCTAATTTTACCCAAAATTTGCCTATCCTAATTATTTTGTCCATCCCCTGTATATTCCTGCTTTAGAATTGTTTGAGAATTCCTCCTTCAAAAACTCGGGGAATTTCATCCTTCAAGAATTTCTTCTACAGAAATTCTCCGAAATACTCATTCAGAAATTTTGGGGAACGGATCCTCCAAAAGATCATGACAATCCCTATCGCTCGAATTTGGAGAAATCCTTCCCCAGAAATTAAGAATAATTTCTCCTTCAGAAATTTGGAAGAATATGTTCCTATGTTCCTGGCGAAATAAAAAATCGTAGAATGTATTTAGCTTCATATGTATGGAGAGGAATCGGAAATAATGAATTTAGACTGTTACGCTCTTTTTAAATGTTGATTTAGATTTATTAATATTTTTCTGAAAGTTTTTCCTGAAGTCAACGAAAATTCTTTTTTCGATATCAAGAAAATAAAAGAAAGGGTATTTCAAATTAATTCTTTTTTTTTCTGTCCAGATCTAAAAATGTTTATCGAAAACCAAGAATGCTTAGTCAAAATACGTAAATTCAAAGCCACTACGAACATCGTGTTAGCCTCGTGATATACGAATGGAAAAATATAATAAGCTGGGCAGCTTTTTTTGAACTTTATTATTTTTTTAATTCTAGTTAAAATTGAACACTCAAAGCTGGGAAGCGGCAATGTTCGATTGATCTAGAAAATTGACACATTGCATTTATGAGTTTTGGGTTTGATATGCCATAATGATGTCAATGTTGATTTCTAGTAGGATTTGAAATCCAATAACTCAATTATACTCACTTAATGGCTAAATAAACTCAATTGACATTGAACTTCACTACACTTCTCCAAAAGAACCAACATTTCCTCAGATTTAAATAATTTATCGGCTTATCTGAACTTCCAGATCTTTTCCATCCGATGGTTTTGATGGTTTAATTAATCATTTTATTGAAGCCGAAAGAAAAAATGGGAAGCACTTGCTTATAGCCGCTAAAGAAAGTGGTGTTCCACCCGGCTCAGACAAACTAACGTCCAAAAAGTAAGGTCAGATTGGAACGGA
Organism: Armigeres subalbatus; assembly: GCF_024139115.2. Classification (NCBI taxonomy): domain Eukaryota; kingdom Metazoa; phylum Arthropoda; class Insecta; order Diptera; family Culicidae; genus Armigeres; species Armigeres subalbatus. The sequence goes on along the minus strand of NW_026943277.1, from coordinate 657,312 downwards.
GGTGTATCAACATACAAAAGTATTAGCTTATAAGATAATTATAGGTGATGATGGTCAAGTTTTAGACTCACAATCTCTAAATGCGGTTCAAAAAGTAATCGGGAATATCGCTCGCAACTCATTAGTGAGATATATTAAGCTACGAAACCTCAGGCCATTTCCAGAAAGCAATCTTATACGCCAATGAGTGTTCATAAAGTTTCAAAATAAAATAAAAAAGGTCGAACGATAATTATAATCTCAGCTTTCCACGGATGTTGAAGCTTCTCGTGTAATTGGACCATCTCAACACGGAATAACCTTGACACCATCATTATTAAGCCCGTCCAAACACCACCATGATCGGATAAAATGTTGAAAGCGTTCAAAAGTCCATGATTCGAAAGCCGCTTGGTGACCATTTTCGTTTGACTTTGCTCAGTGCGGCCGCAAACCTGTGAAGTGCCGGACATTGCACCGCTTCATTTTTAGGTGATTTTTTTTCGCTAACTATCCAACCACCCGCAGAGTCTCAATGTCCGCTACCGCCGGGTGATTCGTGGGTTGACTCGTGTGAAACAGAGCGTGGTTCCCCTCGATGTTCGTCGCTTCGATCGCAAGGTGCCATGCTTTTGGCTCGGTGGTTCGAGGGGAGGTCGCTGTGCTCTATGGTTTCAGTTGCTATGGCTCTTTTTGTATGGCCAAATTCATCACCTGTTTGAATTTGATTCGCCCTCCTCGCACCGACTTAGCCGACAGCGCAGCGGCTGTGTGTTGAACAAAAGTGAAATTTTCAATGCCCCATGCGGCACGGAGCATAATCTATGAGAACTGGTGCTTTTGCGATGCATCGGAGGGGTTTGTTTATGTACGCTGGATTGAATTTGACGTGTCTGCTCGGCGCATGCGAACTGCGCGTTATGTGTTGTTTTCACGAAGGTCTGCCGAACAGAAGTACGTGATATCTTAGCCGAATTCAAATCTCGCAAGAAGACTTGAAATTTGCGAATTCGTGCTGACAGATCGAATGACTCAACCTACATACAAATTGAGATCGCATGTTCGCAACGCGTACCTAAGCTACCAGGCAGTGAATGAAAGCCCATTACTGATGGATACGTACAGAGGGATTGGCAAGGTAATATCCACTTTCAATTGATTATTATCAACCATTATCAGTAATCGTAGGTAGATTGATTCACAAAGCTGATACAAAATGTGTCAGATAATTTGTAGGCATTATTGACAAATAATAAATTTTGCACTCATGACACAGAAAAACATTATCTATAATGCGGTGGAAATGGCTTTTTATAATACTTACAATATACATAGTCAGGTGATTGAACATATTAGCCGTCGGATTATCGAAACAATGCTATCTAATTCTTGATTGATGTGCTACCAGTAACCAGTACCAGAGTTGATCAGAAGCGTCACCCAACACTTGAATGCTGGAATAGCTTTCAATAAAGTCACGTAGTGACATTAGCCAATTTATTTTTTACCGTGAAATGATCCGCTAACCATAAGCGAAATAAATGATAATTGAATTCAGTCTTTCAATTTGAGATCGCTATGTGATTACTATCTTCAGCTCTGAGTTGGCCGAAGTTTTGATACCATCATCGGGGGTGATAATGGGTCATCGCTCCCACAAGCAGTATAGAGGTCGCAGGTAGAGAGAAATCGTTCAAAAAGGTCTCTTATAGTTTAGTCTTCTTGCCCTCAGATGCCTTCGAACTATTCTACAAGCATTCCAAGTAATAGAATCAGTGACCCATTCTCACCCCCATTTTGACCCATTGCCAGGGCGGTAGCGTAGACTCCCAGCGCCCTTGGCGAAACCTTCATTGGTTGTCCCTTACTTTTTTGCATATTTAAAACAAATATTTCCATAAAAGCAGAAAAATTTAAAGCCAACTCTACTCTGAAGTAAGTCAGTTTTCATCATCACTAAAATCCCTCGATGCAGATTCTCGTATTCAGCATGCCGTTAGATGAGTGCCGTCATTTATACTGATTTTGTACTGATTGTTTAAAGATCTACTAGATTATACAGACCATAGAGAAAAAAAAACAAATTATCACTGCTATCATTATTATAGTTTGTCTACATAAAATAGGAGAATTCATCTCAAATCCACAAAAACTCCTTATCACTACCTCCGAGTATCTATTGTTTGAAAACAGTTTGGATTTCTTAGTTGCGAAAAAAGTTATATAAGCTATATGGATTTAATTTACGCGTTTTTCACAGTCTACCCTGTGTTTCGCCTTTGGCGTATTGAAGTCCTCATCTAGGGATTTTTCCCGAAGCTTGTTCCATTCTTCTTTCCATTAGCATTTCCTGCTCCTTTTTCTCACTTCCTTTTCCGTCAGGCAAATGATGAAAAAGACAGTGGAGTCGATGGCACAAATCTCCTAAATTAATGAGAACATGCTCCCTGAGCCGACGTGCTGATACCTATCTCGGTTATTGACGGGAAATCCGGAAATTAGTCAAACGGTTAATATAGTCATCGAGAGAATCGTCTGATAAAAGCTTGAATCTGAATCACTTTGAACCAGTGAATTTAAGAATAATTTGTCACCCTTTTCAATACAACAATTCAGAAATCCGGCGTTCCCTCTAAGGCCTGACGCCCGGCAAACCAAACGCTACGGCGCTCCCATTGCATTATGGTCCAGGATACAGATTTACGAAGAAAGAAATACTGACATGTAATGTTCAAAAAAGTTGTAATGCAGCTTAAAAAAAGTTACTTTTTAGCTTTTACTTAAAAAAAAGTTTTCTGTAGCTGGCTGATTTAGAGCAATTTCATCTACTTGGATTAGGGTGTCTCTCAAAAAAACAATATTTTAATCTACTTTTTCTATTTTGGTTTTTTTTTTGGAAAAGTCGTCTTCTGATTACTTTTAACAAGCGTTTGAGCTCAACAAAATGCCACTTTTGATCTGTAAATATGCTCAATATTTTTTGCCGATCAAAAGTTATAATAGTTTTTCTATCAAAATTAAGATTTTTTCAAAAGTTGATCTCTACGATACGGGTAGATCAAAAACATATGTTTACATATGTTATCAAATTTTTTAAATGTCATAGTTGTTTTATTTCGAGTTTTATCAATTTTTTAATGTCATATTTGTTAATGAATGATAATGAATTAATGAATGATAATGAATTTAAATACTCGACAATGCAAAAAGATACGGACAATGTGCTTATAGCAAAAGATCCGTCTTGAAAACCCCCAAAAGTAAAAAGGTGACATTTGTGAAAAATGGAAAATACAAAAATCTACTGCTTTAACACTTTTGTTCGCACGGTTTAAAAAAAATTATCTTCCTTTTACTTCCACTACGTTTGTTTTAGTGGACTACTATACTAGTGGTAGTGGAAATAGTGGAAGTAAAAGAAAGATAATTTTTTAAAACCTTGTAAATTTCCCCCTAAGACGCTTGAAAATAATTATTAACTTTTATTCGTTTTATCGTTATCACTCTATTGCAAGATAAACGAGAAAAGATGCATTTTCGGCAAAAACTATACATTTAAGACGAAAAAAATTGTTCTACAAAGTTGTACTGGATACGTGGGTCTCTCGGCTGTTTGTCGCTTTCGGTCAAATGTCATTTTCGGTCAAACCATTTCGGCCGTTGCGGACAAACGTTCAATTCGGTTTAATGGAATTTGGCTAGATGACTTGGCATTCGGCCAAGTGGCCTTCGAATAAATGACTTTTCGCCGAATTAATATTTCGACCAAATGACGGGTAGGGCTATTTCTCGGGTACTTATTCAAAAGGACGTATGTGATTTTGTAAACAAAGATTCAAACGTCGATTTGTCCAATCTGATAGCACTCCCACGCTAACCATCACTACAGACTGGTAGGGGAAGCCTTCAGCTACCTGTTGGTGGTGTTGGTTTGCGTGGGAGTGCCATCAGATTGGAAAAATCGACGTTTGAATCTTTGTTTAGAAAATCACATACGCCCTTTTGAATAAGTACCCGAGATTTGTCCGAAATCCACAATGCCGAGAGGTTTTTGCCTGGTGGTATTTGACCGAATAAACCTTTAGAACAAAACCCATCTAGCCGAAAAAAAACAAGTAGCAATCGACGCGTAATGCGGTCCAAGTGTGTTAAAATGGCCAGAAATAGATATAAATTGATGGAAATAGTAAAATCCATCCTCCTTAATTGCTATTTTGAACTGTCTTACGTGTTTTTATCATTCTTATAATGCTCGAGGAAGGCACCACCAACGTTAGGTGGATTAATCTGGATTTATTCCGTTGAATTTCCGAAGAATTTCTCATGGTCCAATTCCTTGGAAATTCTGATTTTTTTCGTTGAAATACCGAACAGTTTTCCGTGAAATAAAAAAAAAATCACGTAAAAATCGCCGTGGAAATTCCGAAGAATTTAACATAGACATTTTAAAAATTTCCATGCTATAATTCCGAATTACTGAAGAAAATTTCGAACAATTTAACGCTCTAATATATTTTATTTATATCAACATTTAGAACATTCCCCGCGAAAACTCTGAAGAATTTTTTCGAAGAATACTCAACAGACACTTTTCGTAGATTTTCCGAACATTTTTCGGTAAAAACTAGGAACAATTTTTCTGAAGAATTTTAATGTATATTTCATGTAATTTTCCTTGTAAATTCCAAAAGAAATATCAAAACTTCATAGTTGCCATGGGAAATCCGAAAATAATTTTAAAAAATAATGTTTTGGAGAAGCTTAGAGAATTTTCGAGATTCTCCTGCTGAAATCTAGAAAATATCCGAAAAAAACGCAGAATATAATCGTTGAGAAACGAACATGAGAAAAGCCAGCCAGCCAAAACGGCTTTCGTCGTGACGCCAAAAACGCCGCCGCCGATTTTCGAACCGGCGCACACCTCTAAGCGTCGGTACTTAACACTTAGCATAAATGTAATCTATATGAACAAAAATAAGTTTTCTGTGTTACGATTCTACTCGCTAAGGAGTTAACTGATTTGCGCTCCTGTCATAAGACGAGTTTAAACAATCCCATTGAATTCCACCACTTAATTGTATCTTGACAGATACGTATTTCGACCTCAACAGTAAGGCCGTCTTCAGTGTCTCGTACTTGACTCGACTTTGACGACCATGATTTGCGCTGCTTATTTAGTGATGTGCAACGACCAACAAGGGAATTTGCTGACAGATAAAACTGAAATGGCTGCCAGGTGGAAGCAACACTTCGAGATTTTGTTGAACGGAGGAAGTGACGGTGCATCGGTGAACAGAATAAATATCAGCAACGATGGACAAGCTGTGGAGTTACCTACACTAGATGAGGTTAAAACAGCTGTCAAAGAGCTGAAAAACAATAAGGCAGCGGGGAAGGGCCAGCTCCCGGCGGAACTTCTCAAACACGGCAGTGAGCAGCTTTATGAAGTTCTGCACCATATTATGTCGAAAATATGGGAAGACGAGGAAATGCCTCGAGGGCCTCATTTGCCCTCTATTTAAGAAAGGGCACAGACTAGAGTGCGCCAATTATCGAGGAATAACCCTCCTTAATTCGGCGTACAAAATTATGTCCCGTATTCTGTTCAACAGATTGAGACCGCTTGAAGAGTCCTTCGTCGGCGACGGATCAAATGATGAATTCCGGGAGTACAACTTACAGACACATCATCTGTTTATTGATTTCAAGGCGGCGTACGATTCAGTGAAACGGAATGAATTATGGCAAATTATGCTTGAACATGGTTTTCCGGCGAAACTGATACGGCTGATTCGTATAGCGTTGGACGGATCGAAATCAAGTGTAACGGTTGCGGATGAAATATCGACGTCATTTGTTACCTTAGATGGATTAAGGCAGGGTGCTGCACTCTCGAATCTACTGTTCAATATAGCGCTCGAGGGAGCGATTAGGAGAGCTGGTGTGCAAAGGAGCGGTACCATTCTCACAAAATCGCATATGCTCCTGGGATTTGCAGACGATATCGATATTATCGAAATTGATCGCCGTACCGTGGAAGAGGCTTTTGTGCCTTTTAAGAGGGAGACAGCGAAGATTTGACTCACGATCAATTTGCTGGTAGTACATGGTCGCTGGCAATCAACGTGGGTTCATTAGTGGTGGTGGTAGCGAAATAGTGCTGGATGGTGAAAAATTTGAAGTGGTAGAAGAATTTGTGTATCTTGGAACATTAGCGACGTGCGATAATGATGTTACCCGCGAGGTGAAAAGGCGTATTGCAGCTGCAACTAGGGCTTATTACGGACTTCGTAACCAGCTTAAGTCCCGTAGTCTGCAAACGAAAACAAAACTCGCGCTTTATACTACTCTGATTCTGGCTTTTTACGGCCATGAGACATGGACGTTAAAGGAGGCTGATCGGAGAGCTCTCGGAGTGTTTGAGCATAAGGTGCTGCGGACAATACTCGGCAGTAAACAGGAGAACGGTATCTGGCGGCGTCGCATGAATCACGAATTGTACCAGGTGTATAAAGGGCTGGATATTATTAAGCTTATACAACACGGCAGACTACGGTGGGCTGGTCACGTTGTACGTATGCCGGAAGAACGTCAAGCGAAGATAATATTTAGTAGAGAACCCGGAAGAGGCCGCAGGCTTCGTTTTTTGCAGTTGAAGAGGACCTGAGGGCGCTCAATGTTCAGTGTGACTGGAAGCGATTGGCCCAGGATCGAGTCCAGTGGAGAAGGATACTCCATTCGGCGTAGGTTCATCGAAGAGCTGTAGCCCATCAATAAATAAAAATTTAGTGATCAACACTAGCGGAGATAAGCTGGGCACCCACCAAATCGAAAATTTTCCCCGAAATTTAAGGACAAGCCTCCCGGAATCTAAAGCTAAATGCACTCGCATTTTCAAGGGCATCCCATAAAAAACGAACGTTCCGCACAATTATCATTTTTATTAATCCACACATGTTGCGACGCAACAAAGATGGAATAATAAAAATAACAGTTGTGCGTGGCTCCTGTTTGGAATGAGCTGCCCTTAATAACGCGAGTGTATTTAGTTTTGGATTCCGGGAGGCTTATCCTTAAAAACACACGCCAAAATTGTTCTGATTCCTGTACAAATTCCATCGGAAATTCTTGAAGCAATTTCTTTAAATATACCTTTAGAGAATCTTTTGTAAAATCTTTTAGGTTTTCCTTTGAAAATATCTTTGAGAATTCATTTGGAAATTTCTCCAGGAATTTCATCGAGAATTTCTTCTTAAAATCCTCTTTGTACCTTCTTTCCACTACAGGAATAATTTAGAAAATTATGCCAGGATTTCCTTTTGACATTCGTCTAGGTATTCATTTGAAAATTCCGCAGGAAAGGCCTTTGAAAATTCTTCCGGAAATTTCTTTGGAACTTCCTTTTCCTTCTAGTAAAACCATTCATTCCTTCCGAAATTCCCACAGGAGTTATTCCATAAATATTGTAGGATTTTTTTTCCCTGAAATTCATCAAAAAATAAATAAAAAAATTCTGAATATATTTTCGGAAGAATTTCTAACGGAAATATCGAACGAATGTCCGAAGAAATTCTTGAAGTACTTTCCAAATGATTTCTAAAAAAATCTGAATGAAATTCTGAAGAGATTCTGGGAAGAATTTCTAAAGCAATATCTGAAAGTCCTACGGAATCTATTATCAAATTACCAGAAGAGTATCCGAAGGAATTTCTGAAGGAATTTTTCAAAAAGAAATGCAAGGAGAGTTTTTGAAAAAATGGTCTTTTTAAGGAGTTCCTAAATAATTTCCAAATGATTTCTCGTAAAGAAATTTCTGAAGGTATTCCTTAAACAATGTTGCTTAAACAATGCAGGTATTCCTGAAGCAATTTACGAAGGGCTTTTCATAATATATCCGATGAAAATTTGAAATGAATTCTTTGATAATTCTACAAGAAATTGATTTGGTAATTCCTTCAATTTTTTTTAGCAACTATTCCAGAAATTTCTTCAGATATTCCTTTTAAAATTTTATAAATTATTTCTAGAGGAATTACCAAATGTATAAGAAAAAACTATTTTGTGCTTTTAGTGGAATGTCTTCACTTGTCATAAGACGAGTTCGCATTATCCCATTTAATTCCACCATTTGATTCCGCCTTCAGTGTCTCGTACTTTTAAGGCGATTCAAGTACGAGACACATTTATCAAGTGGTGAAATTGAATGTATTTCAGGAGGAATTTCCGAATGAATTGTTGAAGGAATTTAAAAGAATTTCTTGATGAATTTCTGATGGAACATTTGAATGAATTTCCTAAAGAATTATTAAAGGAATCCATGAAATAATATCCAATGGTATTTCCAAACAAATACCTATTAGTGATATTTCATGAATTCTTCTTCCAAGGAAAGAATTTTGTATAATTTTATTTTAAAAAAATCCTGGAGGAAGTTTCTAAGAAATTTCCAGAAAAAATTATGAAGCCCATTCCAGAGAATTTTCGTAAGGAATCCCTGAAAGATTTCCCAAATCATAAAGCCTGTCCGCGTTATACCTTCAGATAATGTTCAATTGATTTGTCGCCATTTCATAAATTTGGACGACAGCTAAAACCTGCTGAAAGAAGCACATGAAGCGAAATGATTCAGCTGCCATGGTAATGATTCGTATAAGTGTTTTGTAAAATTTTAAAAAAATCCGTGGGAAGTTGGGAGTCCGAAATTTAACGTGGACAGGCTTTATCTCGAAGAAATTCCTAAATTAATTTTCGAAGGAATTCAAAAAAAAAAATAACGTACAATTTCTCCAAATGGAATTTTAGAAAGTATTCCTAAAACATTTTCTGTAGGCATTTCTAAAGAAATTTCCGAAGAAATTTTCAAAAGAACTCCAAAATGAATTTCAAAAAGACTTTGTAAATAAATTTTCGAAAAAATTTCCTTAGAATTCCTTCTTTGAATTTTCAATGAAATGTCTTGAGGAATTTTTGGATTTATCTATGAAAGTAATTTCCGCAGAGTTTTCTTCAAATTGATTCATCGCTTGACTGATTAACCCCTCCAATTGTTATTTTTACTGCTGCCGCCCAATTACAAATGAGCCAAATTTTTGGTTTTGGTTTTGGCCAAAGATGTTGCTGTCCCGAACTGGCTCCGCCAGTGGTGATCAATTCATTCCAAACTTTTACGGAACTTTATCTTGTAAATACAGTATTTTGATGAAAAAAAAATATCCGTCAAATTTACAGTTGAAAATTGTATCGGAAAAACAACTCGAAAAAGGCGGAGTTTTAGTAAAAAGTATCTTTTGCTTTTCATTACAGCGAAAACTTCTCTACGTGGTTTGCAGGATGTTTTGTGTAATGTCTTCAACTGGATTCAAATAGACTAAAAATGGACTAATTTGCATGGACTTTCTCAGTATTGGATCATCCAGCCTTGCGAGCCGACCTGAAAGGCTGTCTTCGTCTGCACTGTTTCCTGAAACCAACATTCTTATAAGTAAATTATTTTGAGCTTTTTAGTGGAATGTCTTCACTTGTCATAAGACGAGTTAATACAGTCCCATTGAATTCCACCACTTAATTGTATCTTCTTGTATCTTAATTGTAGTCGAGTCGAGTAGTAATTGTATCTTAATTGTAGTCGAGTCAAGTACCCCGGGCAGAAGCCATGAACAGAATAACAAAACATGATATGGACTTGATTGATATAAGAGATAAAAGAACAGGAAACAATATCAAAAATTTGCACCGAAATATCATTTAAATATCAAGATATGCTATGGATAAGAACAAACTAATGGCACTTGATATCGATCACTTATTACAAATAACATATTTTGATATCCTCATGATATTTTAGTGCAAAATATTGATCTTTCTGTCTGATCTTTTATCTGTTATATCAATCATGTCCATATTTCATTTAGCTCTTTTATCAACATTTGATATTATTGAGCTATTTTCGTCTACTCGGGACGAGACACTGAAGACGGCCTTACTTTTGAGGTCGAAATACGTTTCTGTCAAGATACAATTAAGTGGTGGAATTCTATGGGACTGTATTAACTCGTCTTATGACAAGATTCTTATGAGAATTGATGTCATCGAAAGTTATTTTTCCAAGCTAGAAAGATAGCACCATCGGTGTTCGCTTCATTTAACCTCTTATCCACGAGCAGCATAAACGATGCTAACAAACTTGTTCAAACCCTTTTTCATATGACACGCCGAGCAGCTTGCGCTGCTGGCTCGTCAACAGAATTACACACGCGTGCGATATTTACGCTGATGATGAACAACACCCAGTCAAGTAACCAACCAACCGAGGCAAAATGCACCGAGCAGAATTCTCTCCAACTCAAGTGCAAATAGCATTGGATAATGCACTTAGTGCAGTCACAGTGAACATAGGTGCGCTGATGGCCAAATTCCCAAACCGCACATGGAGAGGATATGGTGGGCCTCTGTGTTGCAAACAATGCGGAAAATAAAGCTAATTCATTCCCTTTTATGGTTAGATAATGTGTTTGGCGAACGATTTCAACATTAAGCATTTATGTGCATTGCGGTCCCCTTGCACTTCTCTTCTGCAACTAACCCATCCAAGATCAATGTATCCTCTCATAGAGGCTGAGAGGTTCAACTGCTCAGCCACTTTTTATATTATTTTTAATATTTATGTGTTCATATGTAGGGAGAGCGTAAAAAGTGGTTACCAATGCATGCACCAGTGGAACAGGTGGCCAACTTCTTCCTCGGAGGTGGTATGCAGCGCGAGAGAATCGGATGCACCTTGCCATGTCGGATGTGGAAAGCAACTAACATCAGTCGACGTTGTTCAGATTCGAAGAAAACAAGATTATTATTGTTATGGTAATCATCTTGAAGACGTTGATTGATGACTAAACAAAAGATACGTCCGCAAAGTTCGAACCCCAACCACTAAGACATGATAGGCAGACTTGAGTGTTCTCGGTGTTATGCAAAAAAAAGAATGCTGACGATGTTTATCACAAAACTTGAAATAGGAACAACAGTATGAGGCCCATTTTATGGAATTTCCTTACAAGTCTAGACGACGAGATCGTATAAATGCATTGATTACTACTACTTTCCTGTATCTTGACAGATACACGAATTTCTTTTATAACTAATAAGGGCTGATTAAAAAATAACCTCCAATGTTAGAAGGGGGAAGAGCCCAAGACTTTGTGACAAAAAAAAGCGTCAAATGAAGGAGATTTGAACGTTATATTTGAATCAGCCCAAACTTGAAGTAGTTTCTTTACCAAACGAAATCAAAATGTCCCGTGTTCCTATCGCTCGATTGCAGACAATTGCCTATGTTCGACCTTATCTCTGTTGCTAATTACAAGTATCCTATCATTACACATCACCTCGTGCCGAAAACTCAATCATACGTGACAGTCAAGTGTGTCTTCGAGCAGGGCTATAATCTTGAATTGGAATGTGTTTTCCTCAACACAAAGATACCAACTTTGTCGAGTCCATTATTGTGATAATCATGCCGCCCGATGCGTCGATGTGTTCGGTCAGACTAACTAGAAATGTTGAACACAGTAGTAATTAGCTCAGCATCTTGTTTGCTTAGAAATTCGTGTTTTTTTTTGTGCGGGGTGGACGATGAACTTACTAAACAATTAAATTCAAAAAGCAAAATTTAAAAGAGAAAATCCTTTGAAAGCTTTTTGAAGAGACCATCACGGTAACCCAGAAAATATGTTTTAAAATGGCATAATTTGCGACTCAAGGCGTTATCGAGTCATAGAAGATCGACTTATGGAGGTTTGACTGTAACACCGCCCGGAAATTCATGAATGGAACAATAAACGATAATTAAAATCCATTGACGCAACAATGTCGCTGGCTCGAGAACAGAATTTATCAATAGATAGATCATTAGGTAATTAGGATCGATACCTCGAGTAATATGCAGTCTGTCTGCAAGGAATTAAAACAGAACCCTCAAAAACTTTGACACTCTGTTCCAGCTGTAAAGACTGTCCAAGACCAAGAAGGCCAAAGAAGGTTCTCAGATCGATGCATTCTTTTTACTTGGAGGTACGATGATGGCACAATAAGTGATTGGTTTCACCTCGAGTGTCCCGCAGCAGTTCGAGGAATATGTACTCCAGCGATGCTAAGCATCGCGACACATGGTCCGCAAGGCCAAGCATTGTTTGGTAGTTACGGAAACGATGCAATGAGAATAAATAGAAGGTGAGGAAGAAGACCAAATGCAAATGTATTAGTGGATGATGAAAAATGTAAACAGCAAATGGTGACGTACATATTTGCACGGCTTCTTATGGGAGCTCGTTCGAATGTAGTAGTGAAAGATTTTTCGCCATACACAAAAGGCACGCACACAGTATATGAATTTCCATACCTTAGTATTTATTTACATTGGAAACGATGCAAGTGAGTTTGAAAGATAGATGCGAGGCCTTGTAAGTGAAAACCGAAAAAGATAGTGGAACCGCTTATAAAGGGGGAAACGGTTCGGGGTTGGAAAGCCTCTATTTGCGACAGAACTTCCTGCTGCAGGCTCACGAAGTTTTTTTTTTATGTCTTTATTATCGAGACTTACTGCCATGATCTGAAAAAGTGACGTATGCGCCAAATTACAACATACTAGTTTTCCATTTTTCTGTTAAAGAGCTCGATGAGTACTACACGTTAACACCATTTTCGGAAAATGGTTAAAAAGTCACTTTTTCAGATTACGACAGTGTAGGTAAAGCTTTTTCACGATCCAACAAATTTGGAAGCTATAATTAACGAAATTAGTGTATTACTTCTGCTTTTACAATGATTGCACTTGAAAGCGAATGAAGGATAATATTTGTGACGACATGAATCTCATGATCATTCTTCTGTCAAGATTCCATATGAAGAGGAAGGGAAGAGTATCAGTGTAGATGCTAATATCTCTCCACTTGCTTTCGCCTCTAACACAGGTGAACCAAATTTAACATTTTGAGTGTCCTCAGAACCAAATACTGTGTCTTCGGTAGATTTTGGCTAGCTGAATACGAGGCTGACAAGCCTCTTGAAAGGAGGCTTCCGAACCTCATGAAAGGAGGCTTCCGAGCCTCTTGAAAGGAGGCTTCCGAGCCTCTTGAAAGGAGGCTTCCGAGCCTCTTGAAAGGAGGCTTCCGAGCCTCTTGAAAGGAGGCTTCCGAGCCTCTTGAAAGGAGGCTTCTGAGCCTCTTGAAAGGAGGCTTCTGAGCCTCTTGAAAGGAGGCTTCTGAGCCTCTTGAAAGGAGGCTTCTGGGCCTCTTGAAAGGAGGCTTCCAGGCCTCTCGAAAAGAGGCTGGAGCCTCTTGAAAGGAGGCTTCTGAGCCTCTTGAAAGGAGGCTTCTGAGGCCTCTTGAAAGGAGGCTTCGAGCCTCTTGAAAGGAGGCTTCTGAGCCTCTTGAAAGGAGGCTTCTGAGCCTCTTGAAAGGAGGCTTGAGCCTCTTGAAGGAGGCTTCCGGGCCTCTTGAAAGGAGGCCTGAGCCTCTTGAAAGGAGGCTTCCTGAGCCTCTTGAAAGGAGGCTTCTGAGCCTCATGAAAGGAGGCCTGAGCCTCTTGAAAGGAGGCCTGAGCCTCTTGAAAGGAGGCCTGAGCCTCTTGAAGGGAGGCTTCAGGCCTCTTGAAAGGAGGCCTGAGGCCTCTTGAAAGGAGGCTTCCTGAGGCTTCCAAGCCTCTTGAAAGGGAGGCTTCCAGGCCTCTTGAAAGGAGGCTTCCAGGCCTCTTGAAAGGAGGCTCCCAGGCCTCTTGAAAGGGGGCTCCCAGGCCTCTTGAAGGAGGCTTCCAGGCCTCTTGAAAGGAGGCTTCCAGGCCTCTTGAAAGGAGGCTTCCAGGCCTCTTGAAAGGAGGCTTCCAGGCCTCTTGAAAGGAGGCTTCCAGGCCTCTTGAAAGGAGGCTTCCAGGCCTCTTGAAAGGAGGCTTCCAGGCCTCTTGAAAGGAGGCTTCCAGGCCTCTTGAAAGGAGGCTTCCAGGCCTCTTGAAAGGAGGCTTCCAGGCCTCTTGAAAGGAGGCTTCCAGGCCTCTTGAAAGGAGGCTTCCAGGCCTCTTGAAAGGAGGCTTCCAGGCCTCTTGAAAGGAGGCTTCCAGGCCTCTTGAAAGGAGGCTGCCAGGCTCCCTGTAAGGGAGGCTTCCAGGCCTCTTGAAAGGAGGCTTCCAGGCCTCTTGAAAGGAGGCTTCCAGGCCTCTTGAAAGGAGGCTTCCAGGCCTCTTGAAAGGAGGCTTCCAGGCCTCTTGAAAGGAGGCTTCCAGGCCTCTTGAAAGGAGGCTTCCAGGCCTCTTGAAAGGAGGCTTCCAGGCCTCTTGAAAGGAGGCTTCCAGGCCTCTTGAAAAAAGGCTTCCGGGCCTCTTGAAAGGAGGCTTCCGGGCCTCTTGAAAGGAGGCTTCTGGACCTCTTACAAGGAAGGAAGCTTCCGAGAAGCGTAGAAGGATGCTACCAATCCTCGTGAAATGAAACAACTGAGCTTTTCGAAGAAAAAAACCATCATGTCTCTCAAATGGAGGCTTTCAAACCTTTAGACTCTAGATTTTAGATCACAAGCATATTATTAACAAATTATTTAACATTTAGTTTTATGAGGAAATTATTTTGAGCTTTTTAGTGGAATGTCTTCACTTGTCATAAGACGAGTTTGTACAATCCCATTGAATTCCACCACTTAATTGTATCTTGACAGATATGTATTTCGACCTCAACTGTAAGGCCGTCTTCAGTGTCTCGTACTTCTCAAGTCGTGTCAAGTACGAGACACTGAAGACGACCTTACAGTTGAGGTCGAAATACGTATCTGTCAAGATACAATTAAGTGGTAGAATTCAATGGGATTGTACAAACTCGTCTTATGACAAGTGATTTAGTTTCAATCAGGTAGATTTCATTGAAGTTTTTTAAAACTTGTTCACTCGACGTTTTGTCCTTTTGATCATTTATCCCAATTTTCCCCGATGACCGAATGAGATAAAACTTAAGCAGTGAACTACAAATATGATTGACATACACAAAATATCAAATTTATTGAACAACTTGTTGAAAAATGACATACTAGGTCAAATAGCTATCAAAGCTTTTTTTGACATATTGTTCAATTTAAATGTCATATTCCACAATTCATATTATTTCTATAATCTTCTAGTATCCTTTATAACCTATAATCAAGTTAGTAACTACTCATTCAATTGTTTCCCAGAAATATACAAACTATAAAAACTTACATAATATAAAAATTGTGGTTTTGGTGCTATTATCTATTATTGGAGAAAGGATCTTGTGGTCAAACCAGGTCGAACGATTTGAAATTTGGTGAGAAAATTCCATTGTATTTATTATTAACGTATATTGAAACTATATGACTATAAATTCAAAATAAACCATCAGGGCACCCAATTGAAGCGATTTGGATAGGAAGAGTGGAATTGCCAACTTCCTATTGTTAACATTTCGTGGATAAAGGGCGGGCTCTTCTCCCCATCTATTGGGTCAATCTGGGGAACGAGGGCTTAATTATATTATTTATTGTACGAACTTTCTTCTGGAAGGAGATTCTCTACTCATCCCGTGGATTTTGCATAAGCGTATTTGCTTATGGAACCACCCCACCCATTTTTGGCCCTTCATACAGGAGTTTGATGAAATACTAACAATAATATAATCAGGAACAAATCGTTTGTCAGATATGACCAGTGCTATTGGCAGGTGCCTTGCTACAATAGATGGTAGTATCATCATCATCATCATCATCATCATCATTATCCGAACACCGCTGTATAACTTTAAATAACTAAAATTGAAGAAAATGACTCTTATTTTCTTTAAATCGCTCAAAATTCACCACATTTTGGAAGATTACATTTATGTGATCCCATTTTGGACCTTGATTGACTAGTAATTATTTTTATAGGGATATCGAAGGCCGTTTTAGAATGCCCAAAACCATTGATTTTACGACATGAATCGAGGTGTATCTAAAAATCTCAACGTGTTAGAGCAAATCTGAAGACAGTGAAGTCGGATTCAGCTAACCAAAATCTACTAGGGATACATTGTTTGGTGTTGTGGACAAAATCTTGTTATGCTGTGTAAGTTAACCATGAACATGTACCTTTAAGTTTGGAGGATGATATTAACATTTCCATATCATTGTTAATTTGCAAGCTTTGCGGAAGGCGTGAACGTGTTTTGTTTTGTTCTTTGTTACTGTGATTTTGCATGGACATGTTATAAGCAAAACAGCGTGAACTAGCATTTAACGTAACTAACATAAATTCGATGATAGAGTGGAATTTTTTTCATCCTGTCCCTGACATCTCATTTTAAAGTAATGTCCCTTTTGGCCTCGAGGTTTCAACACCCCAAACAAAGCAGTTCAGGCGAAAAAGGACAATCATATTACATTAGGATTTACAAACGTGAAACAAAAACGAGTAGCCTCCAGTTCCGATGATTGTAAGCAAATCTCGCTTAACTTTTCGAAATAACCTAAGCAACATTTTTTTTTCATGATTTAATTTGAATAGTGCAATCAACAGACTAATATGAAAGCTTTTGATTCCGGTACTCAAATTAATTCATGAAAAAAATGTTACTTAGGTCCTTTTGAAAAGTTAAGAGAGAAATACTTAGCACGTGCCACACACATCAACACAATGATCAATCTTCTCTTCGTGTCATTTAGTCGAGAGTGAAATTTCAATCCACTTTTCACGTCGCTGACTAGCACAACCTGTTTATAGCCGGTGCAACCACATCTTCGTGGGGCCAATTTAAAGTGAAATTATATTACCAACCCGATTGTGGTCACCGCATCATGGTTGACGTCTGGTTTGTCTACCAAAAGTGAACATTCCACTGCTAGCGAGCCAACTGCACGGAGCAACAATCCGAGCTTCCGTGCAGACTTCGCACGGTGGTAGCGGAGGACTCCAAAAGTCCACCGACTGGCTTCCTTCTCTTGTCGTCGT
Source organism: Armigeres subalbatus (assembly GCF_024139115.2). NCBI lineage: Eukaryota > Metazoa > Arthropoda > Insecta > Diptera > Culicidae > Armigeres > Armigeres subalbatus. The sequence continues at coordinate 640,359 of NW_026943277.1, read as the reverse complement.
TGTCTCGGCAATTTATCTTGCAGTTTGATTGGAATCACTTATCACATATGGTTGATCTCCGCTATTACTCTAGCTGCTCTCATAGCGACCGACCAAAGCCCGCTCGTTTCATTACTCACCCATGTAGGTACCAGGCGACCAGCGCAGGGGCAGCGAACGTTGCGACTACTTGCCTCCACTCGGCGTGTGTCAGAGCAGAGCTTCAAAAAGCGCAATTTTGTAGCTGCAACTTTTCAAACAACTACTTTCCATCGAGCCATGCAGATCTGACCAGTTTGATATTTTGTACGGACTTGATGAAGCTTGTTTTTCATTCACTGTGCGTTGCCCCTGGATTTATAATCACAAGCGTGAGGGGTCCCAGGGTTCAAATTGTCACACTAGATAATAGCGTGCACTACATAGCATGCATTTGGACCTCATCATTTGAGAAGATGTGAATGGCGTAGAATTACAATCGTTCCGAGTTGAATGACTCTGTCTGGCGTAATAATGTTGCTAACCAGGGGGAGATTTTATATACGTTTATCAAGATATTTTAATGAAAGTGAATAAATCTAGTCAAAAGTATCTTGTGATGTGTATATTTAAGACCAATCAAAGTGGTGGAAATAAGTAGAGTAGTCTTCTTCTTGGCTATGGTGATAGTGATGGAATAGACTGACACTGTGTAGGTATCAATTTGCGTGAAACAGGCCTTCTAATAAACTACGCTCGTTCGTCTGCTACTGCTCATTTCAATATTTATTCTATGTCTGTTCCAATTTCTACCTACAATTGTATAAACCCGACCAAGGCCGACTACCCTCATCTGGAAAATAGTTTGCATCTGCAATTCCTTAAAACTCCATCGACTAAAAAAACGTTAGAGAAATATTCGAGTAGTAGACGAAATACGATATGTGTTCAGAATTCAGAATTCAACCAAGCAGTAACAAAGTATATTGTTCAATTGAACATTTTCCACTTGATTGACCAGATGTAAATTAGTCAGTAAGTAACTTGTAACTTTATTTTTTTTTGTGGATGACGAAGCCCAACACAATATAACTAAATCGAATTAAGCTTGTGAGCCCCAAAATAATATCCGCGACGCATTTAAGTTGCAAAACTGCGTCAGACCTGAGTCAGTTTAATGTAAATTATTTTAAAAAAATGAGAACAAGTTGCTTTTTCTCGTGGCAGCTGTTTATGCAGAGTGTCGTAATGAAAGGCAATGAATGATGCTCGATGATTTTCACGAAATGATGCCTCCTCGCCAGAGTGACGGATCGAGCAGCATGTAATGGTCAATAACATGCACGGCGCCCCATTCCTGGACGAAGAGTACAACCAAACCACATTGCTCACATTGCGACACAGAAATAAAAAAAAAACCAAACAATTTTGTTTCTTTTTGTTTTGTGAAACACCGAAACAAGGTCAACGAATTTTCAGCCGAAGGAAACGGTAGCAAAAATAGAAACTATCCACCAACCGAAGTGTAATTGACAGAAAAGCGGTTTTAGCGGTGCGAATCGATGATGACGAAGCTTCGGCGGGGCACTAACAAGCTTAAATGCGCGTTCCCAGCCCGGCACAGGCACAGGCGCACCGAACATGGGGTTGACTCGAGAATTAAAGTGATTGAAAATTGTGCAGCCAAAGGGAAAAAACTTTTGAAATTCAATTTGAGCATGGATTAGTTAATTGTTGGAGGGCAAATTCAAGTAAGAATGGGCACAGCTTAATTGGCATACGTATTATGGCAAACGGTATTTATTACCCTAAGCTACGATTGCCGATCGGCTTGTTTTGATTCCATCTCAGATGCCTTTAGCATCGGTAATTTGTTGCTGGTTATGACTTCAACGTATTTAAAGTTAACTTTAAAACTTGTTCAATTACTGAAGTTCAGCACTACCAGCAAGCGAGTTGTTCACTTGGAATGATCATTTAGACTTTTAAAACCAAATGGTTATCAATTCGCGTGAGAATTAGTGTGGAATGCGTTTTTTTGGAGGCTCTCAAATCCTTTTGAAACATGCAGCGTAAGGGGGCTGCTATGCGATATCGAATATATTGAAGAACTGGGATTGACGCGAGCGGTACAAATTTCACAAGATCCAGGTCAGCTACTTGACTGCTCAAACAAAACTGCGATTACTTGTGTATTGCAGAAGCAAATCTAAAATCGTTTCAACAAATGGCTGTGTTTATTAGAAATAAATACATTTTTACCCAAAAAAAATCATAAAAACCGGCTACTTCTCTAGATATGCGGCAGAGGATCAATGTCTTTTTTTGTTTCAGAGAGCGAGCAAAGGCGCTTAAACCTAGGCTATTAGCCAGGGCAAGGCTAATACCTTCGCCCCATCCGAGGAAAATCATCGGCAAGGATAATGGAGTGACATAAATTTCTTAGCAAAGTCACTCCCAACGTATTTCCACAAATTTTCTATCATTTGCTTATAATGATACTCCTAAACTACATACCCTACCCACCATCCAATTCCTTGACATCTATGAGGGCGTCGGTGAGTTGCTGGCCTCTCGTTAAGTAGATGTCATATCATCATTTCCTTCCCTTTCCTAGTAACGGAGAAGATGGGCGTGGCCGGCAATGATAGCTTTCATGTTTTATAATTTTGGACCCCCAATTGGATTTCCATTGAATCCCATTCCATTGTAAGAAAGGTAAAGAATATACATGACAACTATCAGTATGCAATCTACGAAATACTCCGTTACAACGCAACGCACCTTAAACGCCGGGCACATCGAAACCCCCATGGGGTGCTTGCTGTTCACAGCTTTGCTGGAACAAGCCAAACAATTGGGAGCAGGGTTCGTGCAGCATTGTGCCTTATGTCCCTCCAAACCGCAGCGTCGGCAGAGATTGCTTATGTCAGGGCCTTTACAGTCCCATTGTTTGTGCCCCGGTTCAAGGCACTTGAAGCAAACTTCGGGTTGCTCGTATATGCCCACAGGGCATACCGACCATCCCACCTTGACGCTCCCTAACTTGACTACCTTGGAGGCGTCCGCTGCAGATAGCCGAACCAATGCTACCTGCGTCCCTGCCAGACCTTTCCGTAGCCGAACGGCTGCGATGGGCGTCTCCACTTCACACTGTCGCCGCAGTGCCGTGACGAGCTCTCCGACTTCGGTGATCTCGTCCAGGTCTTTAACCCTTAGATTCACCTCCGTCGTGAGTGCCCTCACCTTGGCCGTCTCGCCTAGAACTTCCTCCGCCAACTTCTTGTAGGCGGCGCCCTTTTGCGAGACGCCCCGCTTCAGCTCGAGGATCATCTCGCCCATCCGGGTACGTCATATTCGACGTACGTCGGCGCCGAGTTCACCGAGCTTGACGTCACTCCTCATCGCCTTCAAAACGTCCTCGGCCTCGTCCGCCGTTATGACTAGGACATCGCCCCTGAAGCGATTGGCGCCTACCCTAGACTTCTTGCTACCCTCGTTCGTCTGGGCTTTCTTTTCGGTCCTTGACGTCTTCGGTTTCCTCTTGTTCTTGACCAGGGTCCAGGAGGCGTCATCCCCCTCTATTTCCTTGGTCTGAGGCGGCTGAGAACTTTCAGCCTGCCGTAACCCCTTACCACCGTCTTTCCTGGGTGGACGGACCTTTCCAGGTCCTTCTTCCCCCGGTTTTGGAGGTACCTGGCCGGGGTTCAGCTTCCCAGCCCCAGGGTAGTAACCCTCCGCGTTTTGGAGCGGCCCCCAGGGAGCTTATCCCCTGGAGACTGTCTCCCCCGTTTTTGTGTCTGCTCCGTTGGAGCAGTCACCCCCGACGTACCCGCAAATACTTGAGCCTCAGTCTGGGTAGACTTTGGTACCACCGTTTTCGCTGGCACGCCTTCGGTCGATTCGACCTTGCCCGAGTCCGCGAATCCTTGGGCCTCAGTCTGGGTAGACCTCGACTCCACCGATTTCACGGGTTTACACTTGGCCGTCCCGACCGCCCTCTCCAGCTTGGCGTCCAGCATCGACTTTCGAAGTTTCTGCAAGCTCCTTTTGAGTTCCTTGCTGATATTATGCTTCGATGACGCAAAGTCGATGATGGCGTCCAGCTGTTCCGTCGCCACCTCGAAGGCCGAAAGCCCAACGCGTTTGCGGTTCATCGCCTCCACAAGCCATGGGCCGTCACCGGCCGGCGTTTTTTTAGCCGAGAGGAAGGTTGAGTAACCCACGCTGGCGCTGCGCACTGAGTTGCCGACTATTGCCTCTGGCCTCCTAGGCGGAGACCTGAACAACCTACCTCTTGCGAAGGGGTTGTCGCCTACACTACTACCACTTATTGAAGAATTGACTTGGTTTTCCATTTTGGTCCCACGAGTTGCTCGGGAAAGTGGTCCACCACGCCAGAGCCCAGCATGACGCGGTAAGGGACAATTACTGTGGAGGGTGCCCAGGTACCCCACAGGCTCCGTTAAAGGCCTAGCTTATTATTTCACCCCCCTGGCCATGCATCCCCTCGGCACGGGTCGCTTGACGCCTTGGGATTAGGGGTTAGGGACGATGGTCCCGGTCTAACTCGCAGTGGCCATGGGGAGGGGTCGTCAAGCCCTTGGACAAAGTCCCTGCTGCCCCAGATGTCTGTATGTCTGGTATGTCTGCATCTGATTACTCTATCAGCATCTAAAACCCCTGTTCAAAGGTACTCTCTTTGCTGGTTTGTTTTGATCCGTTTCACGATGTTCTATCTTTCTTTTACCGATCCCACCTGCTAAATGACGTTTCATTTTCACGAAGCACGAAATTTAAACGATCTTGTTTTAATTTATTCAGAAAAAAGCCCTGATTAATCCACCCAGCAGTTGTGGTGCCTTTCTCATGCCAAAGAAATGGTATTTTGGCTATAACTTCCGAGCCCATAGTCAGATCTAGCCAATTTTCAATAGAAAACAAATTGACAACGAAAATTTCGCTTTCTTCGATACAGATACAGTAGCCGTTCGATAACTGCAAAATGTCTACTTTTCAGTTAACGAATGCCGTTCAGTTACTGCAATGCATTCTAGACGTCAAACGGTTGTCAATCGACGTCAGATGCGATAAAAGTGCATCTAAATGTGCAGCGCAATGCAGCTGTCATTGAGTCTGACATCAGTTTGAAGTTTAGCGGTCCGATAACTGCAAAACTGTTGCAACTATCGAATTGCAGTTAAAAAGCATTGCAGTTAAATGACTTGCAGTTATCGAACGTCTACTGTAAATAGTTTTTGGCAAAACTCTTGTGTCGACCGAGTTGAGAGCTTCAAAATTATCTGCATTGTTGAAAGTGATCTGAGGAAGCCGGACGGCATACAACGGGAGACTTTGAATATAGTTTTCTCCAATGGAGGGAGTTAATCGTTAAAAAAAATACTGTTCCGAAATTCCAAAAGTGATAAGCTAAGTAATATTTTCACTTCTGCTAATATGGGCCGTATGTAACAAAATGTTTCCTTCAAACAATTTAATATTGATTAGATTTTTAATGGTTTTTAAAATGTTAGCAACGCAATAAAAATAGTTAAAAATCTCCCCGCAAATTTTTTTCACACGCTGAATCATTGATGCTTAAACTGGGGTCACTTGTTACGCGGTTTTGTTTTTGGTAATTTTGGCCTTTGGATTTATTAAAACATTGTCTACTTAATGTATCCACATACAATCGAAGAAAAATCAGGAGGTGGTATCTACAGGTAGGGTAAAAGTTCCGATAGCCATGGGTGTTCCTATAGTTGGGGTAGTGTTACTTACTTTTTATTTCTGCAGCTCGGCGAAAATCCACACAGCCGTGTACCAGCAAAATAAATAACTGATATTCCGGCAAAAATGGCGTTTGTTAGCTGATTTTCGGCAAATTATTTGCTGATTATCAGAAATCTTGACAGAAATCTCGCCAAGAAAACATGTTTCCTGGGCCATGGCTGTGCGAATCTCGGTAAAAGTTTAACATTTTGCGTGTGTACGTATTTAACGCAGCAACCCATATAGTCTATCGATTTGTTGATAGAAATAGAGGAAAACAAGTTGAAAATTGCATCAAAATCCGTAAAATACCTTATCTTTTTCTCTGCTTTGCACCAATAGTTGTGGTAGTGTTCCTATAGGTGCGAGTCCCATATGATAACAATGGGCTTCGCAACTATAGGAACAAGAATTTAAAAAATGGAACTATTGGAACACTGGACCAATAGTTGGAGGTATCAATTTAGGTAACAATGATGGGTTCTGCAGCGAATGGAGCACTCTTCGTTCAAACTATAATTGATGACCTTTGGAATACGTATTTAAAGTAACCGAATGAAATATAGACGTGGTGTAAGCAACTAAATAGTGGCTGAATGAGCTTAGTTCCTCCACTATTGGGTCTTCTACCCCATTCCCAGGCATTGTGCTCCGGCACAACCTCTAAACCTCATAGTTACATCTTTGATTTCAATTTCAACTGGCTGCATCGTAAATTGGGGCCTTCATTAGTCATGCTGAAGGTGGCTGGGTTCGATTCCCGGTCCGGTTTAGGCTCCCAAAAACCGCAAATGATTTCTCAAAAAACACGTCCAATCTTTACATTATATTAAGAACCTTAGAATAAAAAGTATTCACAGTATGTATTTTGTGAATACTTTCTATTCTAAGTTATCCATGCGTAGGGTAAGGGTTCAGTTATCCACGACATTTCTGGAGAAAGGTCTTAAGATCTACACGCATAACCAAAGGTCTATCGAATTGTTTCAAATATAGTATACTATCTTTGCAATACTTAAAATAGACCGTGTTCGCATCATATGTCCTGTGTTATCCAAGAAATTCGGGAATAAAGTCTTACACGCTCAACCAAAGATCTGCTTAAAAATTCTGAGCTCATTGTCCAGTTTATAAAAAGTGTACGTGATGCCGAAATTGCCGCTTAAAATATTGTTCGCCGTTTCAAGCTATGACCAATGAGCAGACCATGCACTCTTTGGATGAAGTTCGAATTGTCCTGCTTTCCCGTTGTTCACCCTAGCACAGGACAGACCTCAAACGGCAAGGAAATTTGGTGAGCTTATTCCAATTTGTCTTTTTGTTGGCTTATTATTTTTGACTATATAACCATTTGAATTTGAAATATTGGTATGGTATGTATGATCGGGTACAATCTGGAACCATTTCCAAGCATTTGAAATGCTAATAATATACTTAGTAACATCAAAATTCCGTACGTATCAAATTACATATTGTTATATCTTACTTCACGTAGGAAGGAAGTTATGTATTAAATAAATTGAATAATTTTACGTTTCTAAAGACAAAGTTGTATTTAATCTTGAAATTGGAATAAGTAATTCTCTCATTTCAACATATTTCATTCAACTGACGTTACTGCTATTAGATTGATAGTAACCTATTTTTTTCTATTGGATACATAAGTTGACCAACATAATTTGAATGAATAGCACAATCGTCGTTCCAAAAATCAAGGTCAGATCAAATTTTAAGCATCCCTATTATGCAAAAGGTGATAATACGGTGCCTGATGGAACCACCATATACTACAAGGTGTATCAAGCTACAGAAAATATTTACAAGCATATTGCCTTCAGTGAACTTGTTAACCCTTAAATGTGCAATATTGTTTTAGAACAACAAACTGAAAATACGTTTAATGTGAATTAATTTAATGGTTATTTACGTTAAAAATATTTCCGACGATTTCTAAAACAAATTGCCTTGCGTTTTTAAGGGTTCAAATAAAAATAAACTATACAGAAACAAATGTGATAATGAACTATGATCACCGACGAACCGACGGGGACACATAGAAAATAATTCATATTTGCTGCCCACGGAACCATGATGAAAAATCATCAAACACTATCGCCACCTTCATAATGGCTCGCAAAGTTCTCGTAGCTCAACCGCCAACCTACGTGTATCAACATTGCAATGGAGTTGGATCTTGGATAATTTGACAGGAGTGATCGCTCGAAAAAGCGAATGACCGTTAAAAAGTAGTGGACAGTCTCAGAGCGTTAGTGACACGTCGGTGCGTCGGTGTTATGATGTTCTAGTAGCATGTATTACATTCTACCTTCTTCATATATAATTTTCTTCATGTGAAACTGATAAAACCAACTATTTTCATTTTATTAATTGTATTCATTATGTACATGTAGATTCATTACACACAATATTTTGTATATGAATTCTATTCCTTTGACTGCATTGCGGAACGAATGACATAAGCCAATGTCTACCATTTCGAACCCTAAATCCTGGTTATAATTGGAATAGTGCTTCAAAGATCGTGTTAAAGTGCGCGTCGGTTCGGTTCAAGTTACGCGTTTCTCGGTATGCAAAAGTTACCAAGCTTACATTGTGCGAGATTTTCTCTTAATTGCGGGACAATCCAGGTAATAAATGAAAGTTGATATAGTTCTTGAGTGTGCGTCGGTTCGGTGGTAGAAGCGCGATCCTCAGTATGCAGAAGTCACCGGGCCTGCATTGTATTAGTTTTTCTTTGTCGCGATACCATGAAGGTAAAAGAGTTTTTAAAATAGTGTTCACTTAAAAAGTAGAACAGTCTCGAGGCCACAGATTTTGTTCTGCTTTGTGCGATAAGTTATTCGAATACACAGGATTTTGTTTTTACACGATTTTTTTTTCGCTCGTATTTTTGATCGTGTGACATCAATTTATCACCAAACTCTTCGCAACATGTTTCAAAAAATCCAGAATAAATCGAAGAAAAATCACATGATAATTAATATGCGTTAAACATTTAGGATGAGTGGAAAATTGAGGAAATGTAAAGTACGCGATCGGGCGTGTTTTTTTTAACATAACGGTCTCGAGATCACGGAATTTTTGTTCTACGGTGCGGTCAGTAATTGAACTAATTAGTCCGCGATTGTCAAACTACACGTTATACACAGAATACCGTTTACCAAGACGAACCCCGCTACATGTCCTACCCCATATTTTCCAACATCCCAGTGATTTCTCGTGGAAGTGCAGATGACTCGTCGGCTTCCATCAAAGCGAGTATCACGTCAACACTTTCCTACCCATTCCTTAATTGACCTGCATTTGGACACGGCCGGCGCTGGTATTGCTGTATATTGGGTCACCAGTTTTTACACATTGAGGATGATGTTAGTCCCAAACGTCATCTGTTGGTTCTCTGTGTAATTACAGCTGGCCTGGCAATAACGGAGTAGCAACCGTGGGCTCATGCTCATGCTCATGCTACAAGACTTCAATTAATAAACCATTATAAAACTTAACAGTTACTAAGGGATACTAAGAGGATTTATGGCATCAAATGTATGCTTTCTGGATTAACTTCAGGAATTTCTTGAATGATAGGACTTACTCTAGAACAGAAAGAATGTCCCATGTGAGAATATGATATGAACACGTTCTATACTAAGTACCACAAGAAGCACGTCAATATTTGAAATTTGTCGATTGACCTTAGGTTACACTATGAAAAACTTACATAGCCTGTTAAGATTACATTTATTAAAATAATATAGTATTATCGTGTCAAATATGAGAAAGAAAATTCAATGTATAGGCTTTGGCATTAAGTTACTCTTTATGATGATATTTATTATCATAAATAGCGTAATATAAATAGGCTTTAAGCCTAATCTCAGGGCATGACGTATACGTCAAATTAATTAAACTTGTTCGCTGCTATCATTAATAATAAGCAAAAATATGATTATTTTGGCTCTCCATAATCTAGATCAATAAATATTCCTTGCAATCTATCATATATTATCGACACCTCAAATTGTTTAAATCAATTTAATTTTTATTCAATTCAACAGCGTTATCAAAACGCATCTCAATCCAAAGCCGATTATAGAGAGGAGATAATGATAATCCATTTTATGCCAACTGCATAAACGTCATGAGGTAAATATAATGGAGGGGTAGGTTGAACAAAGATCACGAATAAGTTGATGGAATATCAAATAGGTACTACAAAATATATCAACTAACTTTGTTCATTAAAAGAATTCCTCAATTAAATTTTATCAGAAAGGCAAACGTTCTACCTACTGCTATAACATCATATTATCAGCAGTACATAAAATCAATAATTCAGAACTTTAGTCCAATTCAGAAGTCTCATAAATGTTGAATATAAATAAAGTGCATGATCATTGTGTTTGCAGAGTTGATGAAAGAAAAAGGGAGATAATTACCACGGATCGCAAGACAATATAATTTACGCTTAATTGTGTCAATCAACTCAAAACTATAATCACATTAATCTTAGCTGAATGAAAAATACATTTACAACGATAAAAACGCATAGTATCAGGAAAAATTCGAACCGCACAAGTGATCATCTTCAACAACCATTCATCGTAACTGTGACTGTAAGCAAACCCATATTAATCGCGATAAGATAAAAGGGAAGCGCAAAAACACGGGAGAAAACCCAACACACGTACATATATCACATCAGCAATAGGTACACGGATAGCCATAATTGTCCACTTACCTCATCCATCGCAAAATCGTAGCATTCGGCGATCTTCTGGTACAGCTCCTTGACGCTGGCAAACCCGGTGATGAACCCCGTTGGACTGCCGTGGGCCAGCTGGCAGTTGAACACGAGCTGCGGCTTGGTCACGTTGCTCTCGTGGCTGCCGTTCAGGTCATCGATGTGCGGCGCCGTAGGCATCGTCGTGCTGCCTGCCAGATTCTTGCCGTTGCCGCTGTAGCTGTTGTTGTTCTCGTACAAATGATGCTGGTGAGGATCTTTCGTCATGGGAGGGGATGGGTTAGAGATTTTTGCACTCTTTTTGTTGAACAAAGGCATTTGGGTTTGGATGCGTCGCACACGCGCCTGTTCAGACAATCAAAACCGAAGAAATCAGGATCGACGATTCCAAGAAAGAGGAATCTAATTAAAGTGCGGTGTATACTCCGATGGGATCGGGTCTGGTTGGTCTATTTTCTATGTGCACCCCACTCACACTGAATCACACACTACAGATTGAAATTCTATGTTTGGTTCGGTTTGGTACGGGCTTCTTCCTTTGGCGTGTTTTCTCCACAATTTGAGGAGAACGGTAAAAATTAATGCACTCGCAGTTGATCCGTGAAATTTCATTAGCCCGAGACAGATACCGAACAACTCATCGTTTTCTTGGTCAAGCACACTCTACTTTGCAAACCAAGGGCCGTCTATTTGGCCTGATAATAGCGAACTTGTATTTTTATCTTTCACCAACACTCAACACACGATACTGATAACAGAACCTTGTATAAACACACCATCAACTCCTAGGAAATGTTGCATCGAATAGTGTCACTACAATTCTATATACACTTGAATTTGATAAGAGATAAAAGATAAACGATGAACAATAAGGAAATGAAACATCAAAAACTAGAATTTTCATAAAAAGAAACACGACATTTCCTATACAAAAATCTATTTGTGCATTGTAATTCCCATCACCTAAGTCACAGCACTCTTAGATATTGATATTGCAAACAGAAAAGAAAGTTGAATCAAACTTCAGCACTAACATTTAGGTCATTACTCAATAACTAGAGCACCTAAACCAATCAAACAAATAAACTGATTTCCAATACACAAAACATCAGCAGATATTCCGAGGGAGATAAAATCAATTACAATTTCAATTCCCCGAACAACGGGAACACAGTGCGCGATATTGGCCGCCCCACTCAGGCCCTGTTCCTCCTGGGTTGCTCGAAACACGGTGAAGCTCGCGAGAGGACCGAGAAAGAGTTCAACGAATTCCGCACCGACTGAACGCTGCACAAGCACAAGTTGGTCACTGGCTGGCTGTTGAACCACCGATTTGCCCCGCGCACAAGATCTTGGACTTGAACTCCAAGAAAATAGTAATACAAAAAGCGCACTTCGCGATCGGAAATGAGAACGCACCACGCCGAGAGCGATCTCTCGAGAGCTCTATCCCCCGGCCAGGCCACGACTACGACGCGAATGACGACGAGCGCCAGGCAGAGTGCCCCTCAAGCGCGGCGCACAAAGTAGCGAAACGAGTGAGAAAGTTTCCCGGAGAAAACAACGCGTCAACTTGAATGTGCCTCTGATGTGGTTCGGAAAGCCACTTGTAAGCTGCTTGGCGCTTGGGACCGTTATGTTTTCGGGCAACGAAAAGCTGGAAAATCAACGCACCGTTTTGTCGCTCTCAGAGGTCTCACGCGATTGTTTGTTCTCTTTTATTCTTCTTTTCGTTTACTCTTATTTGCTCTTTTCCAGTAGGTTCACCACCCATTGGTCGAGGTATTGTTCAGTTATCGTAGGTGCTTTCCACCCATGCGTCGTTGTTCTCACTTTCTACGCGGTTCGCGACTGACTGACACAGCACACAGGCCTGAGCCTGAGGTGACTAGCTTTGCTTTGTAGGAGCATAAATTTGATTGACTGGAGAGAAATAACAAAAACCGACTCCATGGTTCTCCATTGCATTGCACTGTCTGTTTCCAGTTGAATCAGATATGCATGGCTGGGAGAGGGCAAACAAACTGGCTTACTAAGGTATGCCAGTTGGGACCCTCGATTGAGTTTATCGTTCAGCGTCGATCGTTGCACGTGCAAGTTCATCAAAACCTCGAACAATAAACCATGTAGCGAATGTACACAAATCTGAAAAGCTATAAGTAAATTAAAATATGCGGAGTGATTAAAATATTGACTTTTTCGCTTCCCAATATCTACTTAGACGACTACCTTTGTCATTTTTGGCGGCCTTTCAAATTTTGAGCTGATTTGATTAAAAAATTGACTGTGCACACGCAGGCACACGCTATTGGAAGTTTTTATAAAAAAAAAACAGAATAATCCACCTAGCGATGATGGTGCCTTTCTCGTGTATTGTAAAATGTAACAAGAAAAGCACATACAAGAGGTCTAAATTGCACTTTAGGGAGATAGATTCAGTTATTTCCATCAATCCACATTTATTTGCGTTCATTTGAATGCATTGCAGCAGTTTGTAAAAAAAAGTTTTTTTTTTTATTTTGGATTTTTTTTTCCCTTGGAGAAAAAAACAATGTTGTGAAAACTCATATGTGAATATGAGCCGTTATGTGTAGCCGCTAGGTTGCGAAGGCCGACGGAGGTCCTTTGTAGAGCTTAGTTGGTTAAAGCACCAGTCTAGCGTACTGTAGGGTCATGGGTTCGAGTCCCATCGAAGGGAAAGTGGTTACCTCCAATACATTTTCCAAATCAATATCTTCCACATAACGTACATATTCACATATGAGTTTTCACAACATTGTAAATTAATGTCCAAGTCGGGTGGTTTAATCCCCGAAAATAGACAATTAACTTTGATTGAACTGAAAAAAAAACAATGTTTTTTAATAACTCTGGAACGCACTGTGTGATCGGTCTAATTTTCAATAGGGTCTAACAAGGCCACAATCTGCGTCGAATGCAACTTATTGCGAGAAAATCGGATAATGCCAAGTACAAAAGAGTTTGTTTCACATTTTTTGTACACATACACACACATACAGACATCATCTCAGTTCGTCGAGCTGAGTCGATTTGTATATAACACTATGGGTCTCCGAGCCTTCTATCAGAAGGAAGCAAAATTTCTTTCAAACCATTATACAAAGTGGCAACCTACAGGCGAAACACCATCACTATAAATTTCGTAAAAATAATTATCAAAAATTCAAATAGTATGAATGTTAAACATAGGCCGAAGCTGCTTCTGAAATTACAACAAACAATAAAGCATTCGCGATATAATGCCATCGGAAAGCAGAACAATGAATTACATCAACGATCGCCGCCATCCCAAAATGCAACCCCGTGGCACAGAATCTAAAAAATATAATTCGAGTGTAAACTAAATAATGTTGCTTGCAAAAGGTTAATAAAGATTTAAAAATATCAACAAAATTATGATTTTTGAATGTTTTTTATTTATTTTCGGAAAATTAAAATTAAAAATGCAAATGTAAATACACTCAACCCTCTTTTTACGGCAGTTTTTTATACGTCACTTTGTTTTACGGCCTCCTTTTTACGGCACATGACGTAAAAAGAATTTGAAACATTATCGACATCCAAAAGTAAGCCTATAAGAAGGCCCTCTTTTCAATCCAAAGAACAAAGTAGATGCTTTGTATATTATCATTTGCCTTCAACAATTGTTCCATTCCTGGTCATCAAAGAATTTCCTGGAGTCTACACGCGTAACCAAAGACCTAAGGTCTACAAGCGTAACGAAAGAGCTGTTATCTCTTTTTTAAAATGGTTCATGCCCTATTTGATGATTTAAACCAAATTCCGTTCTAGGTCATCCAAGAATTCCTTGGATTATTTGTTCTTGAGGTCTACCCGCGTAACCTAAGGGCTGTTATCTCTTTTCAAAAATGGTTCATGATCTATATGATCTACTAAACCAATCTCAATATTCCTTAAACAGCCGTTCCTCTCCAGGTCATCCTAGAATTCCCTAGACTCCTCAGTCGTGGTTTCATCCCAAATATGTCCTCCGAGTATTTGTCTTTCACTTGCGTCTCAAATGTAGGTATATGAGTTGTTCTACGATCTCCAAATTGTCCTAGAGTTTGAATCAAATGGTTGGCCGCGGTAACAACCCAATTATGTCCTCCAAGTATACGTCTTTCACTTACGTCTCAAATCAAGGCATATGAAATATTGTAAGGTCTCCAAATTGTTCAGGAGTTTGAATCAAATGGTCTACCGAATCAACCAAGCCTTCCATGATGTCCCCAGCCGCGGTGTTAAACCAATTATGTCCTCCGAGTTTTTTTCTTTCATTTGCGTCTCAAATCCAGACATATGAGATGTAGTAAGATCTCCAAATCGTCCTGGAGTTTGAATCAAATGGTCTGCCGAATCAACCAAGGCCTTCATGATGTTCCCAGCCACGGTAACAACTCAATTATGTCCTCCAAGTATATGTCTTTCACTTGCGTCTCAAATTCAGGCATATGAGATGTTGTAAGGTCTCAAAATTGATATGGAGTTTGAATCAAATGGTCTACGCAATCAACAATGGCTTCCATGATGTCCCCAGCCGTGGTAACAACTCAACTGTGTCCTCTAAGTATTTGTCTTTCGCTTGCGTCTCAAATATAGGCATATGAGATGTTGAAAGACCTCCAAATTGTCCTGGAGTTTAAATCAAAAGGTCTACCGAATCAATCAAGGCTTCTATGATGTAAACGACCGCGGTATCAATACAATTATGTTCTCCGAGAATCTGACTTTCACTTGCGTATCTAATCCGGGCATATGATATGTTGTTAAATCTCCAAATCGTCCTGGAGTTTGAATCAAATGGTCTGTCGAATCAATCAAGTCTTTCATGATGTCCCCAGCCGCGGTATCAACCCAATTATGCCCTCCGAGTATTTTTCTCTCACTTGCATCTCAAATCCAGACTTATACGATTTTGTAAGCTCTCCGAATTGTCTAGGAGTTTGAATCAAATTGTCTACCGAATCAACAATGGCTTCCATGATTTTCCCAGCCGCGGCATCAACCAAATTATTTACTCCAAGTATTTTTTATTCACTTGCATCTCAAAACCACACATATAAGATGTAGTAAGATCTCCAAATTGTCTTGGAGTTTGAATCAAAAGGTCAATCGAATCAACCAAGGCTTCTATGATGTAAACGGCCACGGTAACAACCCAATTATGTTCTCCGAGAATCTGTCTTTCACTTGCGTCTCTAATCTGAGCATATGATATGATTTTGTAAGATCTCCAAATTGTCTAGGAGTTTGAATCAAATGGTCTACCGAATCAACAATGGCTTCCATGATTTCCCCAGCTGCGGTATCAACCAAATTATTTCCTCCGAGAATTTTTTATTCACTTGCGTCTCAAAACCACACATATAAGATGTAGTAAGATCTCCAAATCGTCTTGGAGTTTGAATCAAATGGTCTGCCGAATCAATCAAGGCTTTCATGATGTCCCCAGCCGCGATATCAACCCAATTATGTCCTTCTAGTATTTTTCTCTCACTTGCGTCTCAAATCCAGACATCTGAGATTGTGTAAGATCTCCAAATTGTCTAGGAGTTTGAATCAAATGGTCTACCGAATCAATCAAGCCCTCGATGATGTCCTCAGCCGCGGTATCAATCCAATTATGTCTTCCGAGTATCTGTCTTTCAATTGCATCTCTAATCTGGGCATATTATATTTTGTAAGATCTTCAAATCGTCCTGGAGTTTGAATCAAATGGTATGCCGAATCAATCAAGGCTTTCATGATGTCTCCAGCCATGGTAACAACCAACCTATGTACTCCGAGTATTTGTCTTTCGCTTGCGCCTCAAATGGAGGCATATGATATGTTCCAAGATCTCCAAATTGTCCTAGAGTTTGAATCAAATGCTCTACTGAATCAACAAAGGCTGCTGATGTCTCCAGCCGTGGTATCAACTCATCTATGTTTTCAGAGTATTGGTCTTTCACTTGTGTTTCAAATTCGGGCATATGAGTTGTTTTAGGATCTCCAAATTGTCCTGAAGCTTGAATCAAATGGTCTACCGAATCAACCGAGGCTTCTATAATGTCAACGGCCGCGGAATCAACCCAATTATGTTCTCCGAGTATCTCTCTTTCACTTGCGTCTCTAATCTGGGCATATGATTTGTTGTAAGATCTTCAAATTGTCCTGGAGTTTGAATCAAATGGTCTGCCGAATCAACCAAGGCCTTCATGATGTCCAAGCCGCGGTAACAACCCGAGCAGCACAAGTCAGACAAAAATGGTTGTAGCAATTGGATTATGACTTAATCCGGACACATATGATTTGGACCATGCCCTTTTTGATCCATAGAACCAAAGTGAACACGGATTCAACTATTGTTTCAGATCATCCATGAATATCATCCATCCATGAAATATAAGCCTTACGGTCAACACGCGTAACCAAAAGGCTGTTATCTCTTTTAAAAAAACTTGCTTATAACCGTTTTGATTCATAGTACTAAATTGGATTTTAAATTGATATGGTAGACCATTTGATTCAAACTCCAGGACAATTTGGAGATCATACAACACCTCATATGTCTTGTTTTGAGACGCAAGTGAAAGACTAATACTCAGAAGACTAAATTGGGTTGACATCGTGGCTGGGGACATCGTGAAAGCCTTGTTTGAATCGGTAGACCATTTGATTCAATCTCCAGGACAATTCAAAGATCTTAAAACATAAAACATCTCATTTGCCTGGATTTAAGACGTAAGTGAAAGACAAATAATCGAAGGACATAATTGGGTTGATACGGCGGCTGGAGGCACCATGGAATCCTTAGTTGATTCATTAGACCATTTGATTCAAACTTCAGGACAATTTGGTGATCTTACAACACCTCATATGTCTTGTTTTGAGACGCGAGTGAAAGACAGTACATACAACAACAAGTACATAATTGAGTTGATACCACGGCTTGGGACATCATGAAGGCTTTGGTTAATTCGATAGACCATTCGATTTAAACTTCAGGACAATTTGGAGATCTTACAACATCTCATATGCCTGTTTTTGAGACGTAAGTGGAAGACTAATTCTCAGAAGTCAAGATTAGGTTGACACCGTGACTGGGGACATCGTGGAAGCCTTGGTGGATTCGGTAGACCATTTGATTCAAACTACAGGACAATTTGGAATTCGTAAAACATCTCATATACCTGGACTTAAGACGCAAATGAAAGACAAATACTCGCAGGGCTTGATTGGAATTACACCGCGGCTGAGGACATCATGCAAGCCTCAGTAGATTCGGTAGACCATTTGATTCAAACTTCAGGACAATTTGAAGAACAATTTGATCTCTTATGTCTTGTTTTAAGACGCAAGTGAAAGACAAATCCTCGGAGGACAATATGGAGTTGAAACCACGACTTAGTACATCATGAAGGCTTTGGTTGATTCGATAGACCATTTGATTTCAA
This sequence comes from Armigeres subalbatus, assembly GCF_024139115.2. Lineage (NCBI taxonomy): Eukaryota > Metazoa > Arthropoda > Insecta > Diptera > Culicidae > Armigeres > Armigeres subalbatus. Next base: position 622,410 of record NW_026943277.1, on the reverse strand, counting down.
CTCCAGGACAATTTGGAGATCTTACAACATCTCATATGCGTGTATTTGAGACGTTAGTGGAAGACCAATACTCAAAAGACAAAATTGGGTTGACACCGCAGCTGGCGACATTGTGGAAGACTTAGTTGATTCGGTAGACCATTTGATTCAAACTCCAGGACAATTTTGAATCCTTAAAACATCTCATATATCTGTACTTGAGACGTAAGTGTAAGACAAATACTCGAAGGGCATGATTGGGATGATACCGCGGCTGAGGGCATCATGCAAGCCTCAGTAGATTCGGTAGACCATTTGATTCAAACTCCAGGACAATTTGGAGATCTTACAACTTTATACATGCAAGAATTGAAGACTCAAGTGAAAGGCAAATAATCGGAGGATAAAATTGGGTTGACACCGAGGCTGGGGACACCATGGAAGCCTTGGATGATTCGGTAGACCATTTGATTCAAACCCCAGGACTATTTGGAGATCTTACAACACCTCATATGTCTTGTTTTGAGACGCAAATGAAAGAAAAATCCTCGGAGAACATAATTGAGTTGATTCCACGGCTTGGGACATCATGAAGGCTTTGGTTGATTCGGTAGACCATTTGATTCAAACTCCTGGACAATTTGGAGATCTTATGACATCTCATATGCCTGGATTTTGAGAGGTCTTACAATACCTCATGTAAGACACAAGTGAATATTAGGGTGGTTCAAAAAATCGATTTTGCTCCACAGCGCTCATCTGATTCTTTACCATGTTCTGAGTGTCCTCTGAAAATTTGAGCTCATTTGTATTAAAACTGATTTAGCACAAACCGTTTCAAGTTTGCATGCAAATTAGTATGGGGAAATTTATTTTTTCATTATACTGTTAATGACGTTTCCCCATTAAGCGCAGGTTAAAAGAAAACCTACATAGCTAAAAGGGATACTCAACAGTTTTCACCCAACGAAAACCGCATGTTGATTAATCGTCCCAATAATTAGTAATCGATTTTAAGACAGGTTGCGAATCTTTAGTCATGATCGTTAAACTTCTTTGATGGCATCACTGAAATGTGCTGTGCAACATAGTAGCCTGAATTTGTGTGTGCTATCTTTCGCGCCACGAGCAGCAATGTTGCCTGTTGATGAGTTATGCAATTAGCTCCAGAAAATCACGGTTTAGATTAAATTCGATTACTAATTATTGGAACGATTAATTAAGACGCGGTTTTCACTGAGTGAAAGCTGTTGAGTATTCCTTTTAGCTATGTAGGTTTTCTTTTAACATGCGCTTGATGGGAAAGCGTCATTAACAGTATAATGAAAAAATAAATTTCCCCATACTAATTTGCATGCAAACTTGCAACGGCTTGTGCTAAATCAGTTTTAATCCAAATGAGCTCAAATTTTCAGAGAACACTCAGAACATGGTAAAGAATCAGATGAGCACTGTGGAGCAAAATCGATTTTTTGAACCACCCTAGTGAATATATTTTAAAGTATCTAACTATCAATGAATTAAGTGAAATACGTCACATTCGGTTTACGTCCCCCCATAAATGTCGTAAAAAGAAGGTTAAGTGTATGAGAATGAACAAAACTTGTTATTTTGAAAGTATCACTAGTTGATTCTAATGTAAAATTCACCTTTTGTTTTGACAGGAAAATGTTATTTTGAAAAAGTTCCTCTTGTCAAAATTCTTGCCGAGATGACATTTTTTGCATTGGTAGATTTAACAATTCAATACTTTCTACTGAAAACCACTAACGAATTTTCTTTATTTTACCAATGTTTTATTAATTTTACCAACGATTATTTTTTGTGTGTACCTCCTCGTGGTGCTGGCCGGGATACGAGCAGCCTTAGAGAAGATCGGGTAACCAACCCCGGTGGGAACTATGGTCGTATGCTGACAGGAAAGCGAGTGCCAGCGAGGGACTCTAAGTGAAACTGTGCATCATGGTCTACCGGGAATAAGGAGGAACGGTTCTCCGGAAATTTAGGGGGTTTGGTGTCAGGCCCTGCAAGCCAGCCTTTAAAAAAACATACGCAACGAACAATCAACAAGGGAGTACGGACCGGAACCATCGGCAAAGGCCACTGCGACGAAAAGGAACTAGCGATTGGAAACTCGGTTCGTGGAACTGTAAATCTCTCAACTTCATCGGGAGCACACGCATACTCGCCGATGTACTCAAAGACCGTGGATTCGGCATCGTGGCGTTGCAGGAGGTTTGTTGGAAGGTGCGTTGGATCAATGGTGCGAACGTTTAGAGGTAATCATACTATCTACCAGAGCTGCACAGGAGCTGGGAACAGCTTTCATAGTGATGGGCGATATGCAAAGGCGCGTGATCGGGTAATGGCCGATCAAAGAGAGAATGTGCTGGTTGAGGATCAAAGGCCGGTTCTTCAACTTCAGCATAATCAACGTCCATAGCCCACACTCCGGAAGCACTAATGATGATAAGGACGCATTCTACGCGCAGCTGGAACATTAATACGACAGCGGCCCAATCCATGACGTCAAAATTCACAGGAGATTTGAACGCTCAGGTTGGCTAGATGAGGAGTGACCGACTATTGCAAAGTTCAGCGGTCACCGGCTGACGAACGAAAACGGCCTACGACTAATTGATTTCGCTGCCTCCAAGAATATGGCCATTCGCAGCACCTACTTCCAACACAGCCTTCCGTATCGGTACACCTGGAGATCACCACTGCAGACAGAATCACAAATCGACCACGTTCTGATTGATGGACGGCACTTCTCCGACATTATCGACGTCAGGACATATCGTGGCGCTAACATCGACTCTGACCACTATCTGGTGATGCTGGTACCGGTACCGACGATCGAGGTAGCGTTGCCGGAAGAGGGTGAGCTCGATGGGGCCCCTCTTGAGGACTGCTGGAATACAGTCAAAGCCATTAACGACGCAGCGGAGAACAACGTCGGGTATGTGGGACGAAGTCGACAGAACGTTTGTTTCGATGAAGAGTGCAGACAGATTCTGGAGGAGAAGGACGCAGCGCGGGCGGTGGCGCTGCAGCAAGGTACCCGAAAAAACGCCGCCTGCAAGAAGCGGAGTGCGAGGGGATGGAACAGCTGTGCCGTTTCCAAGAAATACGCAAGTTCTATCAGAAGCTCAGCGCTTCCAGCAAAGGCTTCGTGCCGCGAGCCGAAATGTGCAGGGATAAGGATGGGAGCATCTAGACGGACGAACGTGTGGTGATCGAAAGGTGGAAGCAGCAGTACGAGGAACATTTGCATGGCGCTGAGAATACAGGCACTGAAAGTCAAGGCAGCGGAGGCGATGACTACGTCAGTTCTGCGGACGATGGAAGCCAACCAGCCCCCACCTTGAGGGAAGTTAAGGATGCCATCCAACAGCTAAAGACCAATAAAGCAGCTGGTAAGGATGGTATCGGAGCTGAGCTCATCAAGATGGGCCGGAAAAGCTAGCCACTTGCCTGCACAAACTGATAGTCAGAATCTGGGAAACTGAACAGCTACCGGAGCAACAGCTAACAGCAACAAAAGTTGGATTGGTGGTGAATGCGTCAAAGACAAAGTACATACTTGTGGGCGGAACTGAGCGCGACAGGGCCCGCCTGGGAAGCACTGTTACGATAGACGGGGATACCTTCGAGGTGGTCGAGGAATTCGTCTACCTCGGATCCTTGCTAACGGATGATAACATTGTTAGTCGTGAAATACGAAGGCGCATCATCTGTGGAAGTCGGGCCTACTACGGGCTCCAGAAGAAACTGCGGTAAAAAAAATCCGCCACCGCACCAAATGTGTCATGTACAAGACGCTAATAAGACCGGTTGTCCTCTACGGGCATGAAACATGGACAATGCTCGAGGAGGACTTGCAAGCACTCGGAGTATTCGAACGACGGGTGCTTAGGACCATCCTTGGCGGTGTGCAAGAAGACGGTGTGTGGCGGCGAAGAATGAACGAGCTCGTCCAGCTCTACGGCGAACCCAATATCCAGAAGGTAGCTAAAGCCTTAAAGCCTAAAAGGTATTTTCGATGGGCAGGGCATGTTGCAAGAATGCCGGACAGCGACCCTGCAAAAATGGTGTTCGCTTCCGATCCGGCAGGTACGAGACGGCGTGGAGCGCAGCAAGCGAGATGGGCAGACCAGGTGCAAAACGATTTGGCGAGCGGGGGGCGTATTCGAAGATGGAGAGATGCGGCCTCAAGCCGTATATTGTGGCGTCAAATTGTCGATTCAGTGTTATCTGTTTAGATGTAGATTGAATAAATGGAATGAATAAATGAAGGCATTCCTTTTAATTCGCAAACGAGTTTGCTCGCACGGGAGGGCTCGATGATTGAGATTTGTGAATGATTTTACCAATACTGCTTACCCGTAAGAATTTGGTTTATTCCGCTAAGTTTCATAAACTACCAGGCGTTCACCGTTCATCTCCTGCGCACCACAACACTGCGTTTTACCCCCAAGCCAATTTTTAAAGTTTCCCACAAACACACGCGACTCTATTCTATCCCTTGGCGACTACGGTTCTGTCGCCATTGATATGGAAGCGTAAATGGAGAATTGCCAGCAGCGACCCAACGATAGAATCGCAGCGACTAGTTGAAAGTCAAAAAACGTATCTATTCCGAGAACGATATTATGTGATATTTAGCAAGTTAAGTATTTCCTAGCAACTAGGGGAACTGTTCCGTTTTCAATCTCACTGAACATATATTCATCTCATCGCGAAACAAAGAAATACGGCACCAATTTCGTCGCTTCTTTTTGCTAACATGCGTGCTCACTGCTGAAAAAAATCACAAAAATAATAAACAAATCAAATACCTTTTCATTGCTTTGTTTTTCGAAGGACCAATATCGGAACTATGAGATGAAGTCCAGGAGCAGTAACCCTATATTGAATTGAAATTTTGCCTTCCAGCATAAAATAATTTAAATTTTCAATCAATGAAAGTTATTTATTTGTATGTTGATTACTTGTGCTCATTTTGTTGGAAATAATAATAATGCCATGAACTTGAATTACACGTTAAAACGAATAGCGATAGAAGGTTTAGTCAAAAATTAAATTTCAAATGACCGCCGTTACATGAGTATGTATCTTGTGTGCCAAGTACAATCAATACACTATGCCCATTGCCCAGGGTGTCGATAAAGTTTCCAGCCCGAAAACATCCTAGACCGGACCGAGAATCAAACTCGCCATCTCCCCAGTTTAACTTTTTCTTATGCAAGAGAAAAGCACCGAAACCGCTAGGTGGATAAATCAGGTTGATTTTGTTATTTTGCACGTTTTTTTGCATTGTGCATCGACAACATAACGTCAGCTTCTCATTTCTACAGCCAAGATGCTATTTTCACATTGTTTCTCTGCTGCTCTACAAACGAACAAAGGTGAAACAAGCACAACGTGTCTTTTTGCCTTCTTCACGATTCGCAACGCGACAGCCAGCAGCAGCGATGATGGAGGGTGGAAGTTTGCGTTGATGAATTTCCAACTGTAGCTTCGATTCACGGCGTCCATTTGAATAATAATTAAGGCAGCACGTCGCGTTGGAAATTTCTCCAACTTCGGCGTCGACATCGTGGAGGCAGCAACTACAAGTTCATTCCACAAAAAAAAAATAGCGAGCAACAAACAACAAAGCACGAAAACGTGAGAGTAGGTCATTCGGAGCGCAGTCACATAATAGTCGACAATGGGTAATGGGTATTACAGCACATAAATGACAGCCGGTCGAGAGCCATCAGGTGTGCGTTTTTGGCAAACTGGGTGTGGATAGCCCATATGGCCCTGATAACGATTGAGTAGCTAAAAACTGTTATTAACCGGTAGCAATGCAATTATACTATGCCAGTAGCAAAATGCATTTTGCCCAGACTTAGTTCAGAAGCAGTTCAGAAGGGGTTCATGGTCGTTTCCGTTTTCGTTCTCGTTGGTAATTTATGCGAACTCACATACTGGTTGTGTTGCAAAGTTGTAGCGCGTATGACAGGAGACAACAGAATCACAAACGAAATTGAGTACTTATACTATGTTTGCACTATGGACGTTATTCTGATAAATGATAACACTACTTGGTTGATAACTTGAATAACATAATAATTTCACTACTGATTCAATAAGGTTCACTCCATGTGTACTGTTTTGAAAGCTTTTAAGATAAAGATTTTTCGCTCATAAAGGTAACCGGTTGTTGTTTTTTCGCTACAACTCTGTTTGATCTTCTAGAAGTTTTTATATTTTATATATGTTATCCTATAATCACCATTGTCATAAGAGTTTTTGGAAATGTGAAAAACAAATATGAATTTAAATAATAGCAACACGTGAATAATCAATCATTATCGTAGCCAAAGCTCAGCACAGGAAGCATATGAGACGATAGTCTTCGATATCCGCTAAATATATGCGTTCACACACAATACTGTGCGATGACCATTGTGTCGGATGCTAGATCGCGATTAAGCCGTTTCCTTTCTTGCATAAGGTGTGCACTAAGGACCGATTAGAAACAAAACATGTCAATAAAACAAATTTTAAATAATTATATATATGATAGCAATTCAACTCATATAATTTTATTATACGAGATTGGTCTAACTCAAGTCATAGCTTGAATCGACAGCTTTATAATGGAGATAGATTTAAAATGAAAATTCTCGCACATCTAATGAATTCTCCCTGACAGTTTTTTTTTATCATGAGCATGTAGCTTCAGTTACAGACAACATTTAGACACTAATTCAAGACAAAATTTTCAAAACGACTTATCTGCTTTTGAGAACAAAGATTCAATCGTCGATTTGACGAATCTGATAGTGGGGCCATCCAGAAACCACGTGGTCATATTTTTGAAGATTTTCAACCCCCCCTCCCCCCATGTGGCTTATCGTGGTCATTTGGCAGACCCCCCCCCCTCCCCCCCTATGACCACGTGGTTTTTTCTCAAGTACAAAAATTAAAAAAAAACCTTATGTAACTAAAACATATGGTTAAACCGATCAATTTTGAAGATGGACAATTTCAACTGATTCAAAATCAAACTGAGCCCAGCATGGAAATTTTAAATTTTCATGAATTCGAACATTTTGATGATGTTATCATGTTGTAATGTGTATCGGGTATTAGGATATCTAGAACTCGTACACCTTCGATGCATCAGGAGGATACAAAAAAAAATGTGGACTCGCGAATATGTTATAAAAATTTCTAGAAAAAATTGTAATGGTTTAGAAATTTTCCAAAATATCCCTATATTTTTATTTTTTTTTTTTATTTTTTATTAGTGATTTTTTTTTAAATAATTATAAAGTTCATCACTGAATATCCCTGTAGATTATTAAGAGTATTTGGGACCTTCCGTAGCTCTGGAGGTACTGGAAACTCTTAAGATATATTAACCTCAGCGAAGCATCTGAACTGACTTCTTACAACAAAAAGTTTATCAGAGAATCACAAAGTTAATATGTAATCTTAGAGATGCAAATAAAACCTCCTACTGTTGTTTTTTTTTTGTAGCATTCCTGTAGAAATTCCAGTTTTGCTTTCAGAATCATCAAATTGGTTTACATTCGAATATTAACAGGTATTAACAGGTTTCAGTATGAATTAGAAAAAAAAAATCCAGCTTACTTTTTTTACAGAATCTCTTAAGATTTTTTTTTTCAAAATCCTGGGCAACTTTACTGAATCTTTAAAGGAAATTCTTATAAATCTCCAATGGATTTTTTTTTCGTTTTCCAAAAGAAATTCTTATACATTTTCAGCAGCTTTTTTTTTAATTTCCAAAACAAATTATTCGGAATATAATATTTTCGATGGAAATTCCTAAGATTTTCCAGTAGAAAATCGAAAAAAGTTCATCTGAAACACCAATAATGAATTTCCCGAGGAAATTCCGATGTTTTTACAAGTGAAAATAACGAAAAAATTGTACTTTTGAAAGAATTCCTTAAAAAATTTAATCAAAATTTTCAAGATTTTCTGATGTGAAAATTCCTTAAAATTTCTAAATCATTTCCTGTGCATTTTTGCATGGTAAAGATTTAAAGCAATGTTTTGGTGAACCTACAAAGAAATCAAAATGACTTCCCGAAGAAGAATGAAATTTTGGAAGAATTTATGGTACAAATTAAAAAAACAAGAATCTCGAGAATTCTAAAGATTTATTTTTTGAAAATCCAAAGAATTTTTTGAAGATAATCTATAGACTCTTCCGTGGAAATTCTAAATAATGCCTCGAAAAAAAATACTTGTATAATTTTTAAAAATGTGATAGAATTCACAAAGAGCGTAAAAAAGTATTCCGAAAAAAATTCATTTCAAAATGCCAAATTAAAAAAAAAATCCAAAAACAAAAAATCATCGGAAATATCAAAGTGTTTCATGTGGCATTGGCTGTTTAATATCTATCGGAAATTCAGAAGGGTTTTTATTGAAAAATTTAGAAGTCTTCTTCTTCTTCTATGGCTCCATATTCCAACTGGAAGTTGGTCTGCTTTTCAACTTAGTATATTCTATTAGCATTTCCTTTGTTATAAATTGAAAGCTTTTATATGCCAGCCATTGCACGATTATATATCTTGTGTAGCTAGTACGATGGATACACTATACCTAGGATGTCGAGAATGTTTCCCACCCGAACACATCCTAGACAGGAACGAGAATCGAACTCGTCATCTCCGGGTTGGCAACCCTACGCTTTTGCTCGCAAAGCTAACTGGAGACTGAACATTTTGAAGTGCTACAAATTGTCAATGAAAAAAAACCAATTCACTCCTTAAAATGTTCGAAAAACTTCTTTTGGAAATAAAGAAGAATTTCTGGTGAAGATTCGAAAGAACTTGTCGTAGAAAATTTCATTTGAATGTAAAAAAAATATATGAAAATTTGAACATTTTTTTTCCACCGAAAATTATATGGATTTCCCACGGGACTGTTTTGAATTTTCAGACAGAATTCACATGGAATTTTTTTCGGAGTTTTAAGGAATTTTTTTTTCGCAATTCACACTGGAGATGTTTGGTTTTTTTTTCATTAACAATTTGTAGCAAAATTTCCAAGCAAAATTGTTCAGAGAGATTTGTTCAAAAATCATTTTGAATGCCAGCACTTTATCAGGATTATATGTAGTAATGTCAAAGTTTTTACAGCAAATTTCTTTACTGGATTTTTCCTGAATATCCACAAGAAATTCCTTTGAAGTTCTTTCTTGGATCACTGTAAAAACATGAATATTTTTCAAATTTGTAGCTGCAGTCCGCTGATGCAAAAGTTTCAGCGGCGTGATGCCAAAAACCATCTGCGGCGGTGGCGCGGCGCGGTGGATTTTTTTTTTAATTTTTTCCCATTTTTCCTTTCCAAATTTTTGTTGTGGAAATTGAGACTGAATCGCAACCTGTTTTTTCGTTTATTTTTTTATGGAAAACGGATCTAAGGCTAAGATGGTCAAATAGCGCAGATATGCATCGGCGTTATGACCGGCGCTGCGTTACCGGTTTTTCTCGATGCACACCTGCGTCTTTTTAACGCTGAGTTGAAAAGACGCTACGTGGGCATCGGCCCTAAGATGCGCTTTGCGTTTAATGATTAAATCATTAAATTTTAATGATTTGTATTTTTTACACCGCTATTGTTATTCACCAAAAGTTTTTCGTGTAAAAAACCACGTGGTTGGAGAGCAACACCCCCCCCCCCCCCTGTGGCTTATCGTGGTCTTTTTCCAACCCCCCCCCCCCCTCCCCCCATATATGACCACGTGGTTTCTGGACGGCCCCTAGAAACCTTCACCTACCTATTGATGGTGTTGGTTTACGTGGGAGTGCTATCAGATTCGTCAAATCGACGTTCGAATATTTGTTTACAAAAGCAGATAAGTCGTTTTGAAAATTTTGTCTTGAATTGCAAAAAACTATAAAAATGGAACGAGGAAAAAGATAGTTGGTACTGAGCAAAAGGATTTATATTCCAAAGTTAAACTAATCTAAAATTAAGACTAGGTTTCAGATATATATAAAAATCAGATTTCTGATTTCAGGTACATTGTAATCACGTATCACAAAAAAACATGAATAACAGATAGAGCGATTCCATGAAAAAAGAATAGAGTCGAAAAAATATGTTCTCCGATTTTCCCAAAATGCATATTTTTTGTTTTTCTCTTAAAGTGGCTATTTTCAGAATAGGGTGGTCCAAAAATACGGTGTATTCTTAAAAAAATTAAACCTTCATAACTTTTGAACAAATGGACCTAATCGCACGAATGAAAAGATTTTCAGTCATAGATTTAAGGAAAATAGTAAGCTTTATAATAATTAATCAATCAATATAGGGCACTGCATGGACAAATCTCTTTCTCTTACGTTCTTCATGAAATTTGACATTTGGTGGCCTTGTTGTTTTCTAATCTCTTTGCAGTGAGAAAAAAAACAAAACAGTCCATCCAGTGCCCTATATCTGATTTTTTTATTTTCAATCTTCTGGACCACAATGACTCTATTTTTTACTAGTTGACGCGGCAGGTTTTGTCCTGCATAGTAGGTGAAAAACCATGCTGTAAACTGCTCATGCAGCGTATCTACACAAATCTTCTAGTTGCCTAGCAATTATTTTCACATTGTTTATTTATTATTTCAAAAATCGGAAGATCAGAAAAAAAAACATCATTCTCTTAACAAGCTTTTTATAATTAAAATATTTTTTATATAACAAATATGTTCAAAATTCATTTATTTTAGGTGGTTATTATATCCCCAGACTGCTTGATAACAAGCGGCTGAAATTCAACAAAATGAAGCTTCAATGACCGGGGATATTTGAATTCTTGTTTACAAAGCTGACATCGTTATTATCATGGATGTTATGCTGTTTGAATATTGAATAATTTCTATTATATTTTCTGGTATGTTGATTTTTATCAGCGATGGAAATAGTTTTCATCACCGATAAAAATCAACAACGCCTCCGCTGCCCGGGGTGATATTGAGTATGAGTACCGGAGAGTAGCATTAAGGTTCCCCCAAACACACGCGATGCTACAATCGCGACGCGATTCTATCGCTTGGCGAATGCGATTTTGTCGCCGTTGATATGGAACATTACCGGCAGCGACCCAACGATAGAGTCGTGGAGACTAGCTGTCGCAGTCGCGGCGATGAAGTCGCTTTGGTCTAGGGGAATCTTTAAGTATGTGCTTTCGGGTTCCCCCAAATATACGCAATGCGATTATATGTATAACTGGCTATATGTACCCGGCTTTACTCGGATCTGAAAAGTAAATTACGCAATTAAAATGTCCATTGCTATAGCTCGAAACCCACAGAGGTAGATCTAAAGCGCATCTAATTGTATCCATGTATCGATCGGCGTATCGGCGGTGAAAAAGCAGAGCATGGAGTTGGTTTCGTAGTGATAGGCAAGCAGATGAAGCGAGTGATGCGGTGGAAACCCATTAGCGAACGAATCTGTGTGTTGAGGATACGGGGCAAATTCTTCAATTACAGCCTAATCAACGTGTATGCACCGACAAACGATAAATCCGACGACGTGAAGGACACGTTTTATGAATGTCTTGATAAAGCCTATGGAGAGTGCCCAAAGCATGACGTGAAAATTGTTATCGGAGACGCTAACGCTCAGGTCGGCAGAGAGGACTTTTTCCGTCCCATAATCGGTAGGGGGAGCCTTCACTCCGCTACCATAACAACGGCCTACGGTTAGTAAATTTCGCTGCTGCCAGAGGGATGGCCATCAGTAGCACCTACTTTGCACAAAAGAACATCCGAAAGCACACCTGGAGACACCCAAATGGTGAAACTTGCAACCAGATAGACCATATTCTGGTGGATGGGCGCCATTTCTCGGATGTTATCGATGTGCGGACATTCAGAGGTCCGAACATTGACTCTGATCACTACCTCGTTGTCAGTAAAATTCGATCACGGTTGTCAACTGTATCGAACGAAAGATCACAGCGAACGATGCGTTACAATATCCAGCGATTGTCGGCGGAAGAAGTATCGGCTGAGTACCGCCAGAAGCTCGACGAACGGATAAGTGCAATCAACGTTAGCGGCAACATCAACGATCTATGGGAGTCGATCCATGGAGCGGTGAGCACAACAGCACGAGAAGTGGTAGGCACTGCACAGAGGCGACCCAGGACGGGTTGGTTCGATGTGGAGTGTCAGAGAGTGACAGACGAGAAGAACTTTGCCAGAAGCCGGATGTTGGTGTCGGGTACCCGTTCGAATAGAGATCGGTACAAGGAAGCAAGAGCAGCCGAAAAACGAACCCACCGCAGGAAGAAAAAAGAATACGAAGGACAAGTTATTAGTGAGGCGCAGGAAAAAATGGAGCAGAACGATATGCGGAGGTTTTATGAGTCTGTCAATGGCGTGCGGAGAAAGACAGCGCCATCTCCCGTCATGTGCAACGACCAACAAGGGAATTTGCTGACAGATAAAACTGAAGTGGCTGCCAGGTGGAAGCAACACTTCGAGACTTTGTTGAATGGAGGAAGTGACGGTGCATCGGTGAACAGAATAAATATTAGCGACGATGGACAAGCTGTGGAGTCACCTACACTAGATGAGGTTAAAAAGCTGTCAAAGAGCTGAAAAACAATAAGGCTGCGGGGAAGGACCAGCTCCCGGCTGAACTTCTCAAACATGGCAGTGAGCAGCTTTATGAAGTTCTGCACCATATTATGTCGAAAATATGGGAAGACGAGGAAATGCCTGCTAGCTGGTTGGACGGCCTCATTTGCCCTCTCTTTAAGAAAGGGCACAGACCGGAGTGCGCCAATTACCGAGGAATAACCCTCCTTAATTCGGCGTACAAAATTATGTCCCGTATTCTGTTCAACAGATTGAGACCGCTTGAAGAGTCCTTCGTCGGCGAATACCAAGCGGGTTTTCGTGAGGGCCGATCAACGACGGATCAAATGTTTACCCTGAGACAAATCCTTGATAAATTCCGGGAGTACAACTTGCAGACACATCTTCTTCTTCTTATTGGCATTACATCCCCACACTGGGACAGAGCCGCCTCGCAGCTTAGTGTTCATTAAGCACTTCCACAGTTATTAACTGCGAGGTTTCTAAGCCAAGTTACCATTTTTGCATTCGTATATCATGAGGCTAACACGATGATACTTTTATGCCCAGGGTAGTCGAGACAATTTCCACTCCGAAAATTGTCTAGACCGGCACCGGGAATCGAACCCAGCCACCCTCAGCATGGTCTTGCTTTGTAGCCGCGCATCTTACCGCACGGCTAAGGAGGGCCCCTTGCAGACACATCATCTGTTTATTGATTTCAAGGCGGCGTACGATTCAGTGAAACGGAATGAATTATGGCAAATTATGCTTGAACATGGTTTTCCGGCGAAACTGATACGGCTGATTCGTATAACGTTGGACGGATCGAAATCAAGTGTAAGGGTTGCGGATGAAATATCGACGTCATTTGTTACCTTAGATGGATTAAAGCAGGGTGATGCACTCTCGAATCTACTGTTCAATATAGCGCACGAGGGAACGATTAGGAGAGCTGGTGTGCAAAGAAGCGATACCATTATCACAAAATCGCATATGTTCCTGGGATTTGCGGAAGATATCGATATTATCGGAATTGATCGCCGTGCCGTGGAAGAGGCTTTTGCGCCTTTTAAGAGGGAGACAACGAGGATTGGACTCACGATCAATACCAGCAAAACGAAGTACATGGTCGCTGGCAATCAACGTGGGTTCATTAGTGGTGGTGGTAGCGAAATAGTGCTGGATGGTGAAAAATTTGAAGTGGTAGAAGAATTTGTGTATCTTGGAACATTAGTGACGTGCGATAATGATGTTACCCGCGAGGTGAAAAGGCGTATTGCAGCTGCAAATAGGGCTGATTACGGACTTCGTAACCAGCTTAACTCCCGTAGACTGCAAACGAAAACAAAACTCGCGCTGTATACTACTCTGATTCTTCCGGTGGCTTTATACGGCCATGAGACATGGACGTTAAAGGAGGCTGATCGGAGAGCTCTAGGAGTGTTTGAGCGTAAGGTGCTGCGGACAATACTCTGCGGTAAACAGGAGAACGGTATCTGGCGGCGTCGCATGAATCACGAATTGTACCAGGTGTATAAAGGGCTGGATATTATTAAGCTTATACAACACGGCAGACTACGGTGGGCTGGTCACGTTGTTCGTATGCCGGAAGAACGTCAAGCGAAGATAATATTTAGTAGAGAACCCGGAAGAGGCCGCAGGCTTCGTGGAATGCCGCGTACACGATGGCTTTTTGCAGTTGAAGAGGACCTGAGGGCGCTCAATGTTCAGGGCGACTGGAAGCGATTGGCCCAGGATCGAGTCCAGTGGAGAAGGATACTCCATTCGGCGTAGGATCATCGAAGAGCTGTAGCCCATTAAGTATCAAGTATCAAGTATCGATCTATTTTTATATATTTCTACAGCCATTCTCAAAAATAGAGAATACGTGTACCAAATCTGGTTGGAATTGTTCCTGGGGGTTGGGTGTTACACTGAATTGCTCATTTTCTGAAGACATTGGTGTGGGTTTAGTGAGTCGGCCTTCTGTCAACCCCATTCCCTGAGTGATAATTTCAGGTGTCTGTTTGCATATTTGCTTTCATCGCTCTATAAAAAAAATACACACACACAACCACAACCACATCCACATCCACATCCCACATCCAAATCCACATCCACATCCACATCGACATCGACATCCACATCCAAATCCAATCAAAATCCAATCCAAATCCAATCCAAATCCAATCCAAATCCAATCCAAATCCAAACCAAATCCAAACCAAATCCAATCCAAATCCAATCCAAATCCAATCTAAATTCAATCCAAATCCAATCCAAATCCAATCCAAATCCAATCCAAATCCAATCCAAATCCAATCCAAATGCAATCCAAATCTAAACCAAATTCAATCCAGCTTTGTGAAAATCCGGCCCCTTATTAATTTTGCAAATTCCAAGATATCTGATCCTACTGGTAATTCCGCAATGGCTACTAAGTCAGCACATTCCAATATAAATTTCCAGATAACATATTTGGTTTTCCGAACGATTTCGAACAGTGCAGCATCGAATATTTCTCCATTTCTCTCAGATTTCGTTAAATCATATAGCTCAATTGGTAGTCTCATGTACATGCACAGTGTGCATTGCACACTATCGCCGCCAAGTGGCTACATGAAATCTAAATTTGTTTTCACCAAAATCAATGCTCCCAGGACTTTGAGATTTTCTAAATCGTAAATCATTTTCTGTTGGTCTTCCATACGCACCTTGTAGTTTCACAAACTGATATACATCTCAGACACGTTTTATAGTTTTCTAAACCATAAACCATTTTCCACCGCTCCTCAGATGCGCATTGTGGTTTTGAAAACCACAAGCCAATTACCTACGGTCTTCCAGACGAGCCTTGTGGTTTTTCAAACCACAAACCTGTTTCCGAAGGTCTTGTAATTTTGCGAACCACAAACCAATATCCGACGGTCTTCAGACGTGCCTTGTGATTTTGCAAACCCAAAAGCATTATCCGACGGTCTTCGAGAAGCGTCTTGTGATTTTGCAAAGCACAACCATTTTCCGACGGTCTTCGAGACGCGTCTTGTGATTTTCCAAACCACTAACCATTTTCAACGAAGACCGTCAGCGACAGGATTAAAAGTAGATTGGCTGGAACGCCGAAATGTGGCCCAGCTCTAAATGGCCGGAACGAAATTATGACAGCGACTCTCCGTGGCACGCCGCGGAGATTTGATCAGAAAAGCCAGAGTCATGGCTTGCTGCTCGCCGATTGCCACGCTCTATAAATCTATAAAAAATTATAAACACACGCTGAAGGCATTTTACTCCACAAACCCCACAAACAGGCATTTGGTGATAAGCTCTATCCAAATCTATCGTACTGAATATCGACTTACCATGAAACGAATTGAGTAAGTCGTGGATATGAGGGACCGGATACTTATCCGGTATAGTTGCATGCTTCAGGCGTCGATAATCACCCACAAGCGAAGCTGTTCACTCTTTTTGGACACGCAGTGTAGTGGGCTAGCCGAAATACTGCTCGAGCATGCCCAACTCTATCATCAGTTGAAATTCCTATTGAGCTGCTTTTAGTTTATATGTATTAGTTCTAGTTTATCAGATGGTCCTCTGGTAACTATATGTGTTACGTTGTGGATTACTTTCAACCGCATCGTGGAAGGAAGTTAATTCAGGAAACGACAGCTGTAACACCAATAAGTGTTCGTGATACTATCCCTTCGGTAGCTGTCTGATTTGTAGTCACGTCGACAATGCGTCTGTTTTTAAAATCCACTGCCAATCCGAAAAAAACGAAAGAAAATCTGCTCCAATGATCGCAGTAGTGACTTCAGCGAAAAAGAAATTCCATGCGAATCTTCGGCGAACCCCAAGATCGACGTATAAGAATCGAGTCACGTAGGTTCTAATGTTCGAATTGGTTGGCGTTTTGCGTTTGTCGTTCGATGTTGCGGGGATAATGGACACATCCGAACCCATGTCGATTAGGAAGCGAATGTGGTTGACACGATCGCAAATTACTACGACTATGTGAAGCACCCACCTCCGCTGTTTGAGATGAGTGTGTATTTAGGTTTTTTATGACCGCCTAAAACAGAAAAGTGAACGACATCGACGGGCTCCGTTGCCGTACTTTCGGTGGTACCAACATATTTCCGTTTCTTATGATTGACGGACACGAGGAGTAGACATTTTTATACATTTAATATACATTTTTATACATTTTTATACAATACATTTTTCCCATGGGAAAACTGTCAAAACGCACGCAAACGTATCCATTGTGTTTGACCCTTCACGTGCCTTCACTATCCAACCACGTCCGGTACGTATCATGTTCAATCACGAACTCCGCAATGTACTTACCTGCTCGATGGCTACTGCAAGATATTGAAGATCACACATGTTTCGGCCGGAGCAAAGCGCAATACATGTGCGTGGGCCACCGAACACCAAACAAAAAGTAAAAAATATTTCACACGATTGGCAATTAAAAGTGAGGACTTTTTTTTAACTAGAATCAATAATACTATCCAATGAGCAGCTCGATGTAGCTCGAAATGCGGGCTAGTCTCTGATTTGACGTTTGTGGAAGTCAACTCCACCCACCGTTCCGAGTATTTTATAGACAGAATCACCGTCTTCGACCAGAGATCGCACAGACTGAACATTTAACATCTAGCAGGTGCTGATGAAGTGAATTCACGCCTTCTTATTTACCACATTGGTCAAAATGCTCGGAACGGTGGGTGCTGTAGACCTCCACAAACGTCACAAAATCAGAGACTATCCCACAGGCAAGCTGACGGCCATTACCGCTCGCAGAAAATTGGATAGAAGCTGAGTACAGGGATGTATCATCACCACACACGTTTCAGGCCTGTGTTCAGTTTTGCCACCTTTGCAAATGTTTGGCCGACAATGTCCATTAGAGTGGTCCAGCCTAGTATGGGGAGAAAAAAAAGTCGTCGGATTCTACGGGAAATATATGGGACAATACACCTCTGTTATTATTTCGTACAGGAAATTGGATGGAAAAGCCCGATTGAGCCCATATTTGAAGGAAATGAAGTTAACATTCCAATGAACAATTCGACATAAAATTCTACTATTACTAAATAAACTTTAAATCAGTTTTTGACTGATTTATTTGGAGTTGGGTTGAGCACTTTAAAATTCATTAATTGCCATGAAATCATATGCATGCAATCAAAGGTGCCTGCGATGCGTTATTTCGCGCGCACTGAAACATAAGTAACTGCACGCGCGCCACAACACATATCGCAGCTACCTTAAATAACATGCGCTTGTTTTCAAGGCAATCAATGAATTTCAAAGTGCTCAACCAAACTTCAAATAAGTCAGCTAAAAACTAATTTAAAGTTTATTTAATCATAGTAGAATTTTATGCCGAATTGTTCATTGGAATGTTAACTTCATTTTCTGCAAATTTGGGCTCAATCGGGCTTTTCCATCCAATTTCCTGTACGAAATAGTAACAGAGGTGTATTCTCCCATATATTTCGGCTGAAACCCCCATATTAACTTCAAATCAATTGCGCCAGCTTATGCAATAACCGATCAGGCTGAAATTTTCAGAGAATGATTTTCTTACCCAAAGGCAAAATCCTGGTGGTGCCCCGTAGAATCGGACGACTTTTTGTATCCTGGGCCAGTCTAAATTATCCATGTTATTCGCGAAACAAATAAATTGACTGGATCTGTTGAGAATCGTACCCCGACTATTACACCCGGCTCTTCGCATGACACCTTCTAGCGCAATGTTGAACAACAGGCTCGAGAGTTCATCACCTTCTCTCAGTCCCCGGCGCGATTCGAACGAACTGGAGTGTTCGCCCGAAATATTCTCTACCCACAGTTTTGCACACCATCCACCGTTGCTTTGGTGGGACCACCCTTGACCAGTTGGATGGTCAGCAAGCCTGCAGCGAAGGCATTCGCTCCGACAAAGATAAAGCAAGTTTTACCAATTTCTATTCGGCAGAGTGGCAATTTATATTCACAACAAAAGTAGCGCCTCCTGAATTGGGTTTAAACAATTTCAAATATTTTTGATTTTCATCATTTCAGCTCTTTTCAATTTAGTTTTTGACCGTTTCTCAGACATTAAATTATTTATGATTAATTTATGAGAAATGAGAAACGAGAAAACGTTGAAAACATGGTTGTTCTTTCCAATAAAACGCAGTAGACTATAGAAGTCGTTTTTTTTTTTAATTTTTATCCTTAATATTTTCATCTTTATTGCAACGATTTTGTTTTTCTCTGGTTCTGTGAAATTTCATTACATACTATAATAGCATTTTTTTTGTTTGTTTTTGTTTTGAATTAGATTACAGCTGATTACTTGGTTTTTCATTCTCTGATTTTGCTTTCTGCGGTTTTATGCTTCCTGGTTTCTGTGTGTATGATAGTGTTTCGTAAATTACTTTTCTTCCATTTTTTCAGCGTGTTTTGCTGTGTTGTCTTTGTTGTTTCTGTGGTTTTGATGATTTTGTGGATGTTACACATTGAACCGATTCTTACTGAATCCGCGTTCAGTTACTATTGCTACTGAATTGTAGTCGAAAGAAGGATATCCACTTTCATTTGGGTTTCGTTTCTATTTTCCCATTTTCACAAGTGTGATGGTAGCTGTTTGTGATAGGTTTGCATTTGTTTGACAACTGCGCTGGTTTCAAACTTAGTTTGATGATGTTGTTCTTGCTGTTGTTTGCTGGTTGTTTGTTGTTGCTGTTGTTCCTAAATGTTGGTTTTCGATTTTTCTTAGTAGATGTTTCATTTCTTTATGCGAAAAATTGACAAGTTTTACACACGGTTACTCTCACTTTGTTTGCATTTGCTTTGCTTTCTTGTTGGTTTGTGTTTTCTTTTGGGTACTACTGTTCTCCCTCGAGCTGTTGTATTTCCTGTTGTAAAGTGATTTGTTCTATTCCTTGAAGTGAAGGTACCAATAAGTTTCGGGCAGAACGAAAAGAGTTCTTCTACGACTTCTCTTGAAATGTGTGTATCTTCTGTGTTAGGTTTGTGTGAGTTGGGAAAGGAAATTTGGTAGCAGTAGTTGTAAAAGTTGTGGTAGTCCCGAGACGTGACCGGTGGGGTCGCACAAAAGATGGGCGATTCGCTTCATACGCTCGCACGTTCCTTCTTTGTGTATTAGGTAATCAATGTTTGTGAGTGTGAGTGTGTGTATTTGCTTTTGCATATTTGCGTTGCCTTAGAGACAGGGATATCTACCAGGAAGAAAGTAGACGGTGTCGTGTATCTACGAGTGCGGTAAGATTGTCAAAGTCTTTCCGTTTGGTTTATCATTTGTGTATTGTGATTTGTTTTTGTTCTTGTGTAAGTGTTTTCCTTCATATTGTTTCTATTATCTTCAGAGAGACAGAAACAGAGAGAAATATAATTTAGTATTGTTACTTTTCCTAATCACTGGTTGTTGGCTAGCATTGATGTTTTGTATGTTTGTGTTACATGTGTCAGTGTATGTATGTTTCGTGTACGTGATGTGTGTTTAATGCAAAAGGCGAAAAATTGTTAGCTTTTATTAACTTTATTTATTTTTTTAGATTCTTCTTTTATATAATTTTGAAAGCCATCACTTGATTCTCCTTTAATCTTATTAACTTGTTTCGTTTTATTAAATAACATGAAAACCAATTTTCAATTGTCCATTTTTCATCTTGATTTTTCTTCGTTAGTCGCTATTTTTCCATTGTTATAGGTTATTGTTAATACATCATCTCTTTTCTATGTTCTTGGGTATGCCTTTAAACCTGTTGGTGTGGTTGATTTTATTCTCGGATTGAAGTGACTAAAGTTTCTGTGTATGCTGAAATGAGTGTATGTATGTGTGTACATGAGTGTGTTTCCGTTTGATTTTCGTTCGGTAACTGGAACTGTGTGTACGTGTTTGTGTAATGGCAAACTGCTGTCAAACCGAGGAAGGGCTAATTGGTATTTTATTGTATTCCTTGCACTGCCTGTGTAGATAGAGATGAATGATTTTCCTACGATTCTTTCAACACTATTTTGAGAGATTCTTCATTAACTTGTCAGTAACTTCAAAATGGACTTACGATTAAATGTAACAATATACACGATCCATCTCTAAACATGTTTTGTTTATTTATACTTCTGTCAAACGCTTTTCCGCCGATTCCTCCCAATAGCAACGCTTGTTTCGCTTTCGTTTTGCAATATTTTTTTTTATCAACATCAAGATTTCAAGAAAACATAAATGCCTTATCTCATACAAGAGAAAGGGTTAGGAGGAAAATTAAAATTAACACGTGTCGATTTTTTTGTTTGTTTGTTTGCTTTTTATATCTCACAATAATGCTGCTGCCTCTGCTGCGCTTATATATATATTTGCTAATTTTCTCTTTTCCAGGTTGACATACCCAAGATGGCGCCGCTTGCGACTCGCTGTCACGACAGTCGTCTGTAAAAAACGTGTCACGAGTTTTCTAACAGGGTTAAAATTTAATGCAACTTTTTTGTATGATTACAATATTGAGATATATGGAAAAGAAAAGAAACAGTGATTCGAGAGCTATGCAGCGTCTAAATGGGATTGTAAAATCTTCACAACCTACAGTGCACGAAAATAGGGGGATTGATCTAGAGAGGGTTCACTGCAGGTGGTGACAGCACTCGCACGCAGTGCCATCTTTGGCCGGTCTGTCAATGCTTTTCGTCATCCAAGTAGCTTATATTTTATTTAAATACTTTGTTCTTAATAGTAATCTTACTAGTTATTAACCGATATAGAGAAATATAGAGAAAAAATATTTTCTGTACAACAGAGCGCTTTTATTTGTTTTTTTCTCCTAGATGACGTGATATTGTTTGGTTTTGTTTTTGTGTGCATTCCTTTTTTGTTAGGGCTTTCGTGTGTGTTTTGATCTTATTCGCAAAGTATCTTTTTGTATTTGTTTTTTATTCGCTGTCCACGAGAGGAAGAAGATTGAATTACATTTTATCTTTCACTTGATTTTAAATTTGTTGCTCTTTTAGCGATTAGCAGACGTCCTATACGTGAGTTCTTTTTCTAACTGACTAGTATTTCGGCTATAAGAATTTAATTGTTATTTTTACCTTGCTATTACTTGCTTCGTCTTTAAGGTAAATAACTATTTTAAATGAATAGGCTAGCTCTTTGTGTTTTCATCAGATATTACTTTTTTAAATGCTACATATATAGACTTCATTCCTTGTGTAATGCTGATAACGTTGTCGCTCACTGTTTTACTCAAAACTGTCATTAATAAATATGTTAACAAAAATAAAAAATGTTGCTGCTATTTGCCTTTGGCTGATTTTCCAATTTTTCAATACAGGAGTCCAAACTATTGGGTTAAATCAAACCAGTTGAGCATTATGAGCAACAATTGTAGCCTCACTGCAGAAGATATTCTCTTTATTACACACGAACGTCTTATAAATTAAAACCTTACAAAAAAGGTAATTGTCATAAGCTCAAAACAAAAGATTTGGTGGCGCAACAACTGTACAGTTTGGGTAGCGTTTTTCTCCTTGATTTGCGTCTGGGTTTCGGTTTCCTACTAGTGAAAAATCTTATCGGGAAGTGTTGTAAAATTCTTAAATCTCACTTTCGTAAGTTTAAATTTTCTGGGCAGTATAGTACGATTCATGTTTTCTCGTTTCTTTCTCTGAGTGTCGTCCCGCTTTGCGTCGAGTATTCTTTGTATGTGTGAGTGTAATGACTGTATGACTGAATGATTCGAATGAATTTCGGTAACGCTTCTTATCGCACCTTGATTAGCAAGTAAGAGAAACAATTGGAATATCAGAAAAAACTAAATTTTGAATATCAAAAATTGGGGAGCTGTATACAATCGTTTCATAATAATAAGTCGAGTTAAATGGGCAGTCAAGAGCGTATTTGAAAATCAAAGATTGACATTTACAATTACAGTATTGTCTACTATAGTGAACAATGGATCCCCGTTTCTAAATTCAAGAAAATAGAGATACAAAAATCATTTCAAATCGAATCAAATTGGAGCAGCATCTGCATTACAGCAATCATGAATAGAAAAATAAAGGCGGTTGACTGGTGAATCATTGAGCTGTGTGCCCTTGACAATTCGGAAGGAACAAGGATGGCCATTGTGGCAACTATAGTTGCATACTAAGAGCACAGACAAACAGACGTAACAGCTTGAACATTTTTCTGAAAAATCCATCGCTCAACTCCTCTACCACCATCTTGCGAGCATGTTACACGAAGCAATGTTTCGTATGACATTGTCACCAGAAGGCGCTAGAGTGAAATGTCAAACTCGAAGGATTCCGACGCTAACGCCTCTAGTTGTGAAACGCTCAATCAATCAAATTCAAATTGGTCGTTAGTCATGGTCGATGGTATTTTCTATAGTGTCACGTCTGTTTGTCTATGCTAAGAGGTTCGTCGATTTGAGAATCAACCTAAACAATGTGGCCTTAATTCATAGTAAAATTGACAATTATTTTCGATTGTATGGTTTTTATAGTTTAACTGCTATCAATGCTTGTAAATAAACAATACACATTCGAAATGACACAAGATGCAATGATGCTACAGTTGATGAACATTTCATTCATTGTCAAGTCCATGATTCTCCATATTTTGTAATTTATTCAACGTTTATTTTGTGAGTAGCTACTCTTTTTAGATGGCTATAAATGAATTTTAATGAATAATTTCCAAAAGATAAAAGAGTCGTGTTATCAGAAGTATTAGTGATTAACTCTAAAATGATGTTATTTTAATGAGCGTCATTTATTTTGTTTGTACATCGATAATCGTAGCAATCTTGTTGCTTACAGAAAAAAAATGACAGCATTATCAGTTGATACACAGTAGTCATGGAGAAAAAAAAAGCAACTACGCTTGATGACTTGTTTATTGTGACAATTCGATTCCGGAGCGGCCATGAAAGAGCTGAAGTACTGACGATATCTATCTTTAATCAGCCATGGTTAAGATTCCAATCAACTACCGTGAAGCCGCTCTGCAGCCCTTTGAAGCATTCCTATTATAAGGCAACCCATGAGACAGCTCTGATCAGCTGACGAGATTTACTCGATTTTTTGACAGCTTCAGACCGGACTGACACAACAGCACAAAGAAATTTGTTAAGCGCGGGTAACACCAGCAGCTCATTGTCATTACCTTATTGAAACTCCCATCTCGATATCACATGAGAGACAAATAGCTTCTAAAAAATGCCCAAAGAAATTTCGCCACTCACCGATGAAATACAGAAGAACGTTGTCCACGGTCAAATGACCAACGGTTTCCCGCTATTGTCCATTTTTTTTAAGTCACTTGCTGACTTCTTGTTAGGATGTCTCGTCTCGTGAATAGGTGTTGTAGTAGCATGTAAGTAGTATATCTATAGGCTTCCTCTTGTATATTTTCCCCTCAAATTAATGTTAGAGATTATTATTTTTTTAAATATTATCACACATTTTCTTGAACATTTTAAATTTTTTCTTCCTCTTTATTAGTGTTCGTGTTATGATTTTGTTCTGTACTCTCTTCTCGCATTTCTAAATCACGTGTTAGCCTTTACATTCATGCTCGCGCGCTAAAACAATCGCTTCCTTGAACTCGCACACTTGACCACTGATTTGTTCGGCATTTTGCTTTGCTATACATTTTGCTTGCATATATAGAGAGAGATCGTTAAGCCAATTTCAATAGCTTGCATGATTTTAACCTGTCCTCCCCTGAGTGCAATGGATTCCGTTGGCCGCAGACGATCGCACCACATTATGTACACTCGAGATCCGCAGACGGCCAATCAAACCCAGTGGGCTACCCTTTCCCCCGTGTGAGTGACTGTGTGTATGTGTAATTTATTCTACTTTTAACGCTGATTGGAAGTGTCCCTCTTCATTGTATTATTGCTAAGGAGGCGTCTCTAAATAGAACTTCTTATCACACACACTACATCCCGTTTTGTTTTCTTTTTAAAAGATCATTCTGTTTTATCTAATCGCCCAAATACGCATATGCATTGCCCTAAAACACTCCAATTTTGCAAGCAAAAACTGCAAACTGCAACTTGTATCAATTAGAACGAGAGTACATAACCTTGCGCGCAAAATTCAACCGTTTCCGTCTTTCTTTATTGTTTACGGCTGTTATGTTGTATGCTTGGAAAATAGCTTTGAGGTCACTGTTCATTTATAAACTTTAGCAGGGAATCTGTATTTTAAATTGCTTGGTGCCTCATATATATTTACCATGTTTTACTTCCATGTTCACAATATTCGTCCTACTTTAAGATCATATCACTATATGGAGCACCAAACGTCTTCATTTCACAAATAAAGACATACAGTATCCCTGACAAAGGTTTTAATCGAACTGAAACGTCAGTACCGAAAGCTATTTTTTATAAGTTTCCGTTACACACCGCTTCGTTTCGAGTAGGATACATAGCTTCAACGAAAACGAAATAAAATTTCCCTAAATAGTATATACACATCAGAACCAACTCAAAGCCTAGCCCCGTACGAAGTCGGATGTTCGGGTGTTGTATGCGTTCGCTTGGTGTTCAACTAGGCTAAGAGTAACTTGATTATGGGGCGCCGAACTCCACTGCGGACTCGCCCGCCCATCACTCAGTTTGACTAGATATAGAGTGCAATGGCTGTTTCGCCTAATGTTCAAATCAACAGCGGAAAAACCCATCGCGAATCGAATCAACAGTACAAACGCACGCCTCCCGACGACGGCGAGAAACTTATCCTAATCCTATACGCAAACTTAATGAAATATCTCAACCAACAAGCGGGGTGTGTTCAGAAGCTTTATACACAGTTTAAGCAATTGTTCGAGCCGAATCACGAGTTCATGGATGGAAAGCACACTACACCACTAATCCTGTTGAACTGGAACGTATTTCGAGATTACACGACCGCCCCACACATATCGCCTAGGATAGTCTCTTCACTTATTCCCGCCAGCGTAATTGAATCGTGGCTCCTGATGCTGTTGCTTAGTTGAACGCTAGTTGAATTGCATTGTCGGCGGCATTGACGAAATCCAAAAAATATGAGGTACTCATAGACCGACTGCCACTGAGACGAAAATTATCTAAAATGATGGAATTGATTAATAATGTTTCATTTCAGTTTCATTCAGTACATTTAATGATATTAGGTCCTTGGATTGTACAATAATAATGAAACATATTATTTCGGTATGTTGTATTTACGTTTTTTAAATTTCATTACGTTGTGCAAACACTAGTGTATTAATGTTGTATTCAAGTTTTAAATAATAATACATTTCCTAGAAACATTGTTAATCACATTATTCTGCAATTCAAACGTATTGAAATCGACGAGAGATTTGATTTTCTACTAATAAAACCGAATAATTTGTTATTGAAATCCAGTGTTACGGCCAGGACAATGGAACTACACTGTATTTTTATAACTTTCTTTTAGTGATTTTTGTATACGAATTTTGAATACGTAGCACATAAACATTAAAAGAACATTGTTCACTTACGAAAAAACAAGTTGAAGAAAGCAACCGTATTCGACGAGAGGTCATTTAGACATTTGACGCCGCACAGCCACAAAGCCCACAGTTTTCGAGTTCAGTACGAGACACTGAGGAAGACCTTATTGCCGAGATCGAAATACGTTTCTTTAAAGTTACAAAATAGTGGAATTGAACGACAAATCTTCAGAATGGCCATCGCAGCGATGAAATCGCTTAGGTCTGGGGGAACCTTAAAGGCTCCCCCAGACCTAAGCGATTTCATCGCCGCGACGGCGACAACTAGTCGCCGCGATTCTATCGTTGGGTCGCTGCAAGCAATTTGGTATTTACGCTTCCATATTGCCGACGACAGAATCGCTGTCGCCAAGCGATAGAATCGCGTCGCGACTGTCGCATCGCGTGTGTTTGGGGGAACCTTAATACGGGGAATGCAGCCGCGTGATACGCGCCTGGCACCTAGCTACCAGACTCAACAGAAGAAATCCCCAACATCGTTAACCTTGCGTCTCCATCTAGCCAAGTGACTGCGTTACAAACAGTGAAGAGACTTGAATGCCGTGAATCGACAAACCTTATAACATCTATAATAAAAAAAATTGTTTGCGTGAATTTCGCTAACTTTTGAAATACTGTTAGCTTGTCGCCATCGCTACATTATATTAACCCTCGAGCCTCCATTTCTGATCTGCGTAGATCTCAACGAACGCAAAAACTGCGACGAAACTGTAAATCAAACTTTCGTGGATGATAATTGCAAATAGGCAGTGGATAACGGTCTCATCGCGTTGAATGATGGCTCTCCAACGTACTATTGCAACACCTCGAGAGTTTTCACTGCAGTAGATACTTTTAGATACCTACCTAGATACTTGGTTGGCTACAGCGTCGATACTCAGTTGTTTTGCTTCACAGCTCGAACCAAGGAGGATAGATAGAGATATTAGAAATTATCCAGCACCGTGGGCTTTTTGATCAATTTCGCATAAAAGTATTCATGAAAGTGTGCGGTATCGTTTGGCCGTGGATAGTAGACTGGCCCAGCCGTGTATGGGGAGAAAAAATGGTCCTCGAATTCTACGGGGCTCCCCCCAGGATTGTTCCTTTGGGTGAGAAAATCAATCAATGAAAATCGCAGCTCAATCACTTGTTGCATAAGCTGGCGCACGTTTTTCATGGCAATCAATAAATTCCAAAGTACACAACTTAACTCCCAGTAAATCAGCCGGAAACTATATGAAAGTTCATTTAATAGTCGTATAATGTTCTGTGGGATTGATCTTTAACTCAACTACCTTTGTTGCAATTCTGAACTCAATCGAGCATACCGAACATACACACACATAGATTGTGGTCAGCTTACTACGCATTTATGATTCATTTGTTCGGTTAATAAAAAAAAAGCTTTGGGCTCATGTGCAGCTGCTCATGATATATATTACACTAATTTGTTTTAAGTGCATGCTGGGATATTCGACGGTTATGTGCGCACATATCTCCAAATATAAAAATGAATTTCCATTTCCTTTGAGGCAATATAACCCACGAACCGATGGAGCAATTCTTTTCCTGGATAAATGGTTTTAGTCCGGAAAAGGACTCACTTGTCATAAGACGAGTTAATACAATCCCATTGAATTCCACCACTTAATTGTATCTTGACAGATACGTATTTCGACCTCAACAGTAAGGCCGTCTTCAGTGTCTCGTACTTGACTCGACTTGAAGAAAATGATCGCAGCTTACACTATTTATACTATGCGTAGGTATAATAATTTATCTAGGTACTTATCTAGTTACATTTACTACGGTAACGAGTAGAAGTAAGCACCGTAGTAAATGTAACTAGATAAGTACCTAGATAAATTATTATACCTACGCATAGTATAAATAGTAGGGTGGTTCAAAAAATCGATTTTGCTCCACAGTGCTCATCTGATTCTTTACCATGTTCTGAGTGTCCTCTGAAAATTTGAGCTCATTTGGATTAAAACTGATTTAGCACAAGCCCTTTCAAGTTTGCATGCAAATTAGCACGGGGAAATTTATTTTTTCATTATACTGTTAATGACGCTTCCCCATCAAGCGCATGTTAAAAGAAAACCTACATAGCCAAAAGGAATACTCAACAGCTTTCACTCAGTGGAAACCGCATCTCAATTAATCGTTCCAATAATTAGTAATCGAATTTAATCTATACCGTGGTTTTCTGGAGCTAATTGCATAACTCATCAACAGGCAACATTGCTGCTCGTGGCGCGAAAGATAGCACACACAAATTCAGGCTACTATGTTGCACTGCACATTTCAGTGATGCCCTCGAAGAAGTTTAACGATCATGACTAAAGATTCGCAACCTGTCTTAAAATCGATTACTAATTATTGGGACGATTAATCAACATGCGGTTTTCGTTGGGTGAAAGCTGTTGAGTATCCCTTTTAGCTATGTAGGTTTTCTCTTAACATGCGCTTGATGGGGAAGCGTCATTAACAGTATAATGAAAAAATAAATTTCCCCATACTAATTTGCATGCAAACTTGAAACGGCTTGTGCTAAATCAGTTTTAATCCAAATGAGCTCAAATTTTCAGAGGACACTCAGAACATGGTAAAGAATCAGATGAGCACTGTGGAGCAAAATCGATTTTTTTAACCACTCTTATAAATAGTGTAAGCTGCGATCATTTTCTTCAAGTCGAGTCAAGTACGAGACACTGAAGACGGCCTTACTGTTGAGGTCGAAATGTCAAGATACAATTAAGTGATGGAATTCAATGGGATTGTATTAACTCGTCTTATGACAAGTGAAGACATTCCACTAAAAAGCTCAAAATAATTTTCTTAACTGAAAAGGACTGTTTGTAATCAATTCTTGAACTTCCTTTGCCTTTTTCATCGGCCCCATAGAGAACGATACACGTATCCCTCCACCGCGGGCGGAAACAAAACGGGCCTGCTTGTTTTTTTCTTTTTATTACATTTTTTGGAGGATGATGTTTTCTGGGATTCCGATGTCTTCCACCTATCCACCAGATCCCCATCGAAAACTAAAACCAACGGCTCTTATCAGGGCCACCCATCAATGATGAGCAAGAAAAAAGTTTATACTGAGATTTTCGTAAGAGTGAAATATCAATGTTAATAAAGAGACACAAACTGTGATGACACTTACTCTACTTACTTATGGGGACCAATTTCAAAAAAGAAGGTCCAAAATGTTAAAAGCGAGTAAAATGGCCTAGCAGGCCGCAAATTAGGATATTTCATTGAATACATGGTTCATCTTATCCGCATTATATTCCAAAGTGGGGCTCACTGACTAGTAAGTCAGAGGTAGGGCACCAGTCGTCGCAAGCACGCTATAGTTCTTAAAGACAACGTGCTTGCACCAAGTGGTGCGCCATCAATTAGCAATGTCTGACGACGCCTGTGTAGCATTCTCTGAGCAGTTCCACAGATATTAACTGCTAGATTTAATTACCGATTTCAATCGACTCACTGCAATGCTAAAAATGTATTCTATTATTGAAAATTGTAAACATATGGAATGGGTTTTGTTTCGTTGCTAATCAACGTAAAGCCGTAAAGGCGTAAATCGTGACTTGATATTACGGTTCATGTGAAAAATTTATGTTTTTTTCACAGAATGAGTTTGGAAAATTAGAGGTAAGGAATAAAACAAAATCCTCTCCTAAAATTATCCATTGCATCTAGACATGACTTGATAGTAGTCCTACTTTTCCTATCATTATTTAAAAAAAATCAGAGCCTCAGAGCGCAGAAGTAAGAACTCATGATCACGAGTGATTTCCTTAACAAAAGTACGTTTGAGACAAGAACAAATAATGCTAGACAATTCTCAGCAGATGTCGCACCAGTGCATTGGGGCACGAAGGAGAAAGAGAGGTGAAACATATTGTGCGTTGCTGTACTGCACTATCAAGGCCGAAAGGACCACCGTCAGTAAAACCGAAATAACTAAGCGGGCGGAGGGTGGCGGAACCTAATTTTTGCAGGATCGGGTTCTTGAGAAAAAATTAAGCTACAGTGTGAATTTCATTGATGGTACCTTTTTGAATTTTACAATGAATATTGTAAATAAACAATACAATAATAATTTTATACATAATAAGGATCGAGTATTTTCTGCGCAATCGAAAAAAAATTACGAACGTAAATGTGTGGCTTTATTAGCTTTAGGGCTACACTTTGTAATGGTGCCGAATGTAATAGGTTTGGGTGATGTATACGTTGTTGTCAGCATATTGAAGCAGTAAAATAAATGTTACAAGATTCAGCAGAATTGAAAATCGACAACATGCTCAACTTGTATTGACTGTAAACGTAAGATCCATCTGATTCAAATGACTCAAAACTGTGTTTACATCATCGTCAAGTATTCTACAATCAATTCGTGATCCAAGTTTGTAATTTGGATCACTTTGAAAAAATGGTTTTTTACCGTCTTTTTGAAGATTGGTCCTTCTGTGCGGTGGTGCTAAAGGCCGGTTTGAAAAATCTGCATCCTGAGCTATCGCTTTAACCTGTTGCTAGGTTAGATTTCGGTCGACTTCTTTTATTTCTCTATTGAGGCTTCGCCACCATGATCCTCCGGGTCTGCCTCTGCTGCGATGTCCCGCTGGGTTCCAGTTTAATGCTTGTTTACAGATATCGTTCCCGCCCCTACATAGAGTGTGGCCGACCCAGCCCCACTTCCGATCCCGAATTTCTGTTGCTATCGGCCTCTGGTGACAACGACGATGGAGCTCGTTGTTTGAGATCCAGTTGTGAGGCCACCAGGCCCGAATTATATACCGCAGACATCTGTTGACGAACATCTGCAGCCGTTGAGTGTTCTCCACTGATACACACCATGTTTCGCTAGCATATGACAGCCCAGATTTCACTTAAGAAAATTATTTTGAGATTTTTAGTGGAATGTCTTCACTTGTCATAAGACGAGTTTGTACAATCCCATTGAATTCCACCACTTAATTGTATCTTGACAGATACGTATTTCGACCTCAACAGTAAGGCCATCTTCAGTGTCTCGTACTTGACTCGACTCGAAAGTGGAGTCAAGTTGTGACAGATTTCACGTTAGAGTTGATAATTCGTAATTCGGCGCGTTCATTTATCTGCCTGTAATTCCAGATATTTCTTAAACTCGCAAAGGCAGCCCTTGCTTTCTTGATCCGTGCGCCTATGTCGATCTTGGTAACGCCGTCTAACACCATTTGGCTACCAAGATATTGGAAGCTTTCAACATTCTCCACTAGTTGCCAGGCTACTGTGAAACTGAAAGGGGTCACCGTGTCTACAGCCAACGATTTGGTTTTGTTGACGTTGATGACTAAACCTGCCGAAGAGGAGCGCTCGGCAAGGTCGTTGAGCTTACTCTGCATGTCAGAGCGCCGTTTAGCGAGGAGGGCAACGTCATCAGCCAATTCGAAGTCGTTTAGATGCTCCATGGTTATAGGCTGCCATAACAGCCCGCGGTTTGGTTCACGGTCAATCGCATCTACCAGAATCTCGTCGATTACGATGAGGAACAGTAACGGTGATAGAATACATCCTTGCCTCACACCAGCTACGACCCGGATAGGGTCGGACAAGACCCCATTGTGCAGCACTCTACACGAGAAGGCCTCGTACTGTGCCTCGATGAGGCCGATGATTTTCTCAGGAACTCCCTTGCGTCTCAGGGCGCCCCACATATTCTCGTGATTGAGACGGTCGAATGCTTTTTCGTAGTCAATGAATACCAAGTAAAGGGACTCTTGGAATTCGTTGACCTGCTCCAGAATGATGCGGAGCGTGACAATATGGTCCACACAGGATCTTCCGGCACGGAATCCGGCCTGCTGCCGCCGGAGAGTCGCATCGATCTTCTCCTGAATCCGGGCTAGGATAACTTTGCATAGAACTTTGAGAACGGTACACAGCAACATAATGCCTCGCCAATTATCGCATACAGTCAGGTCACCCTTCTTGGGCACCTTTACTAAGATACCTTGCATCCAGTCGACCGGGAAAGTTGCGGTGTCCCAGATATTACGAAATAAACGATGCAGTAGTTGAGCGGATATCATAGGGTCAGCTTTGAGCATCTCGGCTGATATGCGATCGACCCCTGGGGCTTTATTCGATTTCATGCTTTGGATGGCTGTTTGCAGGGTTGATTCGCTCTGAGAAGTAATCAAGAGAAGGTGTAAAAACTTCTCTTTTCTCGATCTGTTATCCGAGTGTATTGTGCAGAAATACACTTTATCTTTGTATGAAGGAGCGTGCGTAGTATTCACTCTTCGTCGCACAAGTCCACAAGTGTAAAGAGTACAGGAAAATGGTAATTTGCTGTTTACCAAAATGCATACATTACATATTCTAAATCTTCCATGTAAATACGCTGTTGTGAGCGCCTAAACATAGACCATTTTGTACACAATATCAAAACACACGCGACCGAAAATATTCTCACTCTTTATCGATCATGTTTCTCTTGGCTTCAATCACACGTAGGGGAGAACGGTCCAAAATGCACCCCTTAAGCTTTTTCGATGTTTTCGCCCATATAAACAAAAATATCAAACCATTTCAACGTAGAGGTGCAAAATTTACAAACCCAGCTACATTCCACAATGATCTCCTATTCAAAAAAATAAGGTTTTCATGACTTTCTAACGCATTTAAAAAATGTTTTAAAAATAGGCGTGGAGCAAAACGCCCGAATGGTGGTCTAAAATGACTCAATTGCATGTAAAATGATGGTGAACGCATGGTTGTTTGTTTTTTCTTAATGAATTGAACTACAATCTTACGGGTGAGGTGAAAAAATAGCAAATCGTTAAATTTGAGTGAATATGAAGGGATTTTGCTAATTTTTTCTAATGGAGCTCAATAATGGATAACTTATTATGAATTGTAATGGTGATATTCGTTCATAAATGTACTACAACAGATAATATGAGTGATTTTATGAGTGAGGCCATTTTGCCCCAGGGGTGCATTTTGGACCATTCTCCCCTACGTGTGAACGCTCTCAAGTGTGAATCAATACACTTCTCTTTATTTGTAAAATCTCTACACATTTCAAGACGAAGTGTGAGAAATGACCAACCCTGGCTGTTTGAATCTCTAGGGGTCGTACACTTATTACGTAAGCAATTTTTCTGGGTTTTTCGACCCCGCCCCTCCCCTCATGTAAGATTTTTTTCAAACAAATGATTTTTTATTTATATGGAGCGTAAGATATTGACCGACCCCCCCTCCCCCCATAAGTGCTTACGTAATATGTGTACGACCCCCTAGCAGTGATGGAGCTTCGGTATTGACGCGTGTTATACGTCGGATCCTAGGCAGATCATGCCGCGGTGGTGGTGGCCTGTCTGGCACTTGAAAAAGTTGTTCGAAGTGCTCGAACCAGCGTTTCAGCTGGTCAGTTGGGTCGGTCAATAACTGATCATTCGCGTCTTTCACAAGCATCGTTGCATTCATCTTCGCCCCGCTTAAGCGTCGTGAGATATCGTAGAGCAGGCGAATGTCCTCGGTTGCCGCGGCTCTCCTTCGTCGGCCAGAGAGTCTCCCCACTCTCACTTGTCCCGTCGACATGAGCGTTTTACTTTCTTCTCAAGAGCCGAGTATCGTTGGCGGTCTATGGCTTTAGCTCCTCAGGTTTTTGATTGATATATAGCGGCTTTGGCTTTTCTTCGCTCCTCTATCTTCCTCCAGGTCTCATCGGTGATCCATTGTTTTCTCTGGGTGCGCAGTTCGCCCAGATTGTTCTCGCTGGTGGCGATGAAGGCATTCTTGATGGCGGTCAATTGGTCTTCCACGCTGCCACCTTCCGGAATATCTACAGCACGCGTCTCCAGTTCTTCAACGAAGGACCGGTTCACCGTGGCATCTTCCAGTCGGCGTGTGTTGAATCGTCGTCCAACTCTCTCCTCCTGCCGACGAATCCGTGCAATACGCAGTCGTATTTCACCGATGAGGAGCCCTTGCTGGGCTACACGCTAAAAATGAACTACTCAAAATTGAGTAGATCTGAGTAGTCATTTTCGTTAAAAACGGGACAACTCAAAATTTGAGTAAAAGATACTACTTCAATAAAATGATGATTTCGCGGAAGTTAAGCTTGGCCTTCCATCAATTTTTAATACGACAGATGCGAATCAAGTTTATCTATCTATCTAAGTGCATTTTACGACAAACAGACTCCTAGTTAAGTGCAATCATCATTTTATTGAAGTAGTATCTTTTACTCAAATTTTGAGTTGTCCCGTTTTTAATGAAAATGAGTCGGATTCGACTCAATTTTGAGTAGTTTATTTTTAGCGTGTAGGGTTTAAACGTTCCATGTTCCTATTCGTGTCCGTTGTTTCGCGCTAAGAGTCGTTGCCGTAAAATCAGTTCGTATTCTTTCATTATCGGATTCTGTATCGGAAACTGTGATGAAAAATACCATCTATTTCGTATAGCTACGTCACCTTTGCGTACAACCCGATTGGGCTGCTCCATTGACGTTTTACTTTACAGTTCGAACGAATTTAAATTAACGCATTAATAGGCTGTAGCCATTTGATAACAGATTGTTGATTATGTTGTTTTGCGGATCCTTCACGTTCAAATACTTAGCTGTTTCGACAATCTAATCACAAACATTTCTACCTATCCTGCCTAAGGCAGCAGGATAGGTAGAGGTATTAGAATTTATGCAGCAACTAGTCGCAGAACCAGGAGCAGGTCATGATCGTCATGAGACAGAGGGGCAGATATGTATACATTGCGTGACATCTCTTATTGAAATTGAGAAATTCCAGTACTGACTAATCGACACTAAGATTTTCGGAAAGTCTTTTGTGTACCAAGGCACTGCGGAGTACTTCATTCCAACTTTTGACAGTTAGTATATCCAGCATTTTACGAACGCTAATGGCCTCCACAATCAAGCTCAGTTTTTGGTAGGGTAGAAACAGTTTGAAGTTTGGGTTGTGTCGTCTGACACCAAAACGATAAGTTTCCATCATCATGATGATTAATTCATGATGATGATGATCGCTACGATGTCAAACGACACAAGCCAAACGTCAAATCGATTGCACCCTACCAGAAAATGAGTAGAATTGTGGCGGCCATTACCGCACGTAAAATGCTGGATGGGGCTGACGTTTTGGATTGAAATGTACTGAAATGTTGCATTTTCAGTAAAAGGGGTTACTCAGTCTAAAATATTTCTCAAAGTGTTTTAAACACAAAAATATATTTTTCTACGGACTTGTATTTTCCATAAGAAGTTCTTGGGAAATTCCATTGCCCGAAAGCGACATACGGCCGAACTATTAATTTGACCGAAAAACCCGTTCAGCCTAACAGGTCGTTTGGCCGTAGAAGTCATTAGGCCGAAATGCCGTTTGGCCATTTGACCGAAAATGTCATTTGGCATACGGTCAAATGTCTACTGAACGGATAATATGGTCAAAAATGGCCACTCGTTTGGCGTAATGGCCTTTTTGTAAAATGACCATTGAACAAAATACCGTAACCTCTCTTTTATTTTAAGTCCATGCTGGCCTTTAATACGCCAAAATTCATCTAGCCAAATTCCACTTAGCCGAGCCAAATTGAACGTATATCTGAAACTATCATTAGGTCGAAAATGGTTTGGCCGAAAATGTAGTTAGGTCGGAAGGAGCATTCAGCCGAACTGGTAATTTGACTGAAACAGTTGTTTGCCCTTAAAGGTCATTTGACTGAAAATACCGTTCGGCCGAAAAAGTCGGTTGACCGAATAGATCATTTGACCAAAAAATGCAATTTGGTAATAATTGTCATTTGGCAGAAAGACCAAACGGCGACCAAAAACGTCCTATCTTCAAAACAACTATTTTGTCAAATTACTATTTATGTAACGGGTGGCAACAAAAAAAAATGGAATAACTTTACTACTTTTTTATCAGAATAATAATCCTTTCACAGAAATATGACTTTATGGGAATGAATCCTTAGCATTTTCGCACACACACTAAAACTCCAACATTGCTTACAGCATGCTGTCGAAAACGGAAGTGTTTCGGCACACATTGTAACTTTTTCAAGCGAGCAAAAACCAAACACGGTCGAACATTTTAAACCTGAGAATGTTTCGAAAACTGTATTGCATTTTTTGGTCGACTTAGCTCCGTTGAAAGATGATTGTAAGACCAAAGACACGAAGCAACTCATAAGTAGGATCTGAAGCGGCATTCCGAAAATCGATGTGGCAGATCCGTACAGCGGTCATGTCATACCAGCAAGACTAAGCTGCTGGTTCAGTTCGGCTTTTTTTCATTCTTTTGTCGAGATCCGCACAGCCGAGTACTCGATTCGAGACTTTCTGCTGATATATCAGCTGAAAAAGTAATCTATTTATTGCGGCAATCAAGAGAGCCACCGATATTTCAGAAAACTAAATTAAACCGAGTATTGCACAGCCGAGATCGGTGAAAAAACTTAAGTGTGTAACAATTATATTATTTATGTAATTTACGAAAAAACAAACAACCGTAGAATTGCATTTGGTTTTTTCGATAGTTAAATAGCATTTCTATTTAACAGTTTGAACTGGAAAACGACGAAAATTCATATGGGACTGATATGCGATCATAGACAGTATAATCGTGCTTGTTGCTTCTGGTGCAAGATTAAACCATCATTTGTCACATCGAACCATTAAATCTATGGCAAACTTCCGCAATTCGCTTTAATAAAAGAAAAAACATCATCTAAAACAAATCGATCAATGCAGTTATATCCCTATGATAATAAGGGCTCATGTGTGTGTTAGAGGATTCTAGACACGAAATTCAACGTCTGTTAAAAACATAGTTTTTTTTTTTTTTTTTTTTTTTTCAATTCAAAATATCCTGTAGATTTTAGTTTGAAAGATGTTTATGGTAATTAGATATCAGTTGCATATGTGTGCAACATGTTGTATTCTATAATAGCAATCGAACAATGCATGGCATGGAAGGCCAAGCGCCTCCTTCAAGTTTGCTTGTGAAATCGTCTTGCGATATCGTCTACTGTATGCATTCTATCTGACAAAGAAACCATGCCTACCTACAATCCTTATGAAAGCTTCAAAACAGATTACGCTTTGGCACGAAAATTACTTTATTTTATCTCATTATGAAGGAAGAGCATAACAGAGTTGCTTTTAAAGCTGATACTCACACGCCGTGACCGCTCCAAATTCTGCGCATTTTTTGCAACAGTTTTTACGAAATATTGGAATTACACAGAAATCTGTTTTTACACGATTTTTTTCCGGTCGTATTTTTGATTGCCTAGCGTCAATTTACCACCAAAATATATGCAACTTGTTCCTAAAAATCCTAAATAATTATAAGAGAAATCGGATGGTAATTAATGTACGGTAAACATTACACGGTGTCTCTATGGGGAAATATTATTTTTCAAACATCAGTATCTCTGAAACACCCACTTGGTAGTGGGTGTTTTGGAGATACTGATTTTTTGAAAATAAGCCTCATCGGACAAAGACACCGTGATTATAGATGAGCACAAAACTGAGAAAATGTAAATAGTGTAAAAACAGAATCCTGTGTATTACCCTGAACACTTACATAGTATGAAAAAAACACTACATTTGGGCTTTCATGAACTGCCATATATTATGTGTTTGATTTTCTATGACAAATACAAAGTGCTCAGAACAAGACCCTAAGTGCGAAGAATATGCTGCATTCGTCATAGTACTTTGTAGTATCTGTTTAAATAAATTTAGTATTCTCCAGATATATTTATGTATTTGAGATATTTTCCAAGGACCTACAATCAAAAGTTCTATTATCAGTAATAATACTTACGAATTGCATGGTAAATATATCACGTTCCCCGCTTTTCTGAGCAAAGCGATGATGCAGACAACGTATTGATGTTGCTGCTGCCTTCATTAGTGTTCTCCAGACATCGATGATAACCGCTGAAGCTTCGACAATGGACAAATCTGACTCTTCGAAATGTGGATGCGTCAGGGAAACCGAAGAAAAAACGTTTGGAATTCGCACGATAGCTTCTCCTGTAGGCTAATTGCCTTCTCACCATCATCACTGTCGTTGGCAACTGTTGATATCGCTAGGTTTGAATTGGCTGTGGGCGTGTGTATCTCGAAAAATCATTACGTTTCAACATTCGTTTTTCTTTTTGTCTTTTTTTCTGCTTTTGGATTACGATACGATCGATGCTTTGCTTATTGATTTAAAA
Organism: Armigeres subalbatus; assembly: GCF_024139115.2. Classification (NCBI taxonomy): domain Eukaryota; kingdom Metazoa; phylum Arthropoda; class Insecta; order Diptera; family Culicidae; genus Armigeres; species Armigeres subalbatus. The sequence continues at coordinate 584,013 of NW_026943277.1, read as the reverse complement.
ACCGAAATATCCGGCAATTGTTGACGCAACCACTATCAGAAGGATGCTCACACATATCAGGATAATGATCTTCTTCTGCTCTCACGTGTGCCGAAAGTATGTTCGCAGGGTTGGATTTTGGAAATAGTTTTCGGAATGCGACAGTGGAAGAACAAGAGATGAAAAAAAGAGAAGAAAAAGTCCCAAATCGTAATTAGTTGGCATCTATCGAGAAAAAGTGAACGAAAAAAAAATCATTACGGCAGCGTGGAGCTTATTAGACTGTCGTATTTGAAAGAAAAAAAACCTTCAGAACCGAAACTTGCACACAACAGAAAAGTGTTCTTCTGTTACACTGCTTGTGAATAAGAAAAAAGACAAATAAAAATATGTTTTAAACATTGAATTATTCATTTATTGATATTAAATTTCATTTGTTTTGTTCGATAGTTGTTCGAATTCGCTTAATTCGGCTTCAACATGATCGATTTAACACGAGTGTGAATTACGACGCTTACTAATTTACAACTCTTGCAACTTTGATGTTTAACGTCTTCGAATTAGAACTCCAATGATCGCATACCAATCCAACAATTCTTGGTCGTTACTACTATGGAATCGTTAGCGGTACATTATATCAATAAATATAGGCAAACTTCAAAACAATGCGATACATGAGTGCCGAATCAGTTGATCATCAAAGTTGGTTGTATTCCGCAGGAACAGGCTTTTAAAACTAAAAGTAAAATATTAAATTATAAAAGTACAGTTTGAATACTTTTGCATTTTAAATAAAACTCATAAAACTAACTTGCATTTATTAACACACGCCGTTTCTGGCTGCTACATTTAGCGTAGTTTTGTTCGTTTGCTTGACTTATTTGCCCACAAAACCATAATAACAATAATTGTTAAAAACTATTTTACTTGCATTCTTCATTCGATCGCACAACACTTACATTATGTTATGTTCATATTTACTGTATTTACTTACACGATCATTCTCTTTTATGCACAATATCAATTATCAATAAGGGATTTTAGGGGCACATGAGCGTAGTTTTACATTATGCAAGGACAGGGCGAATGGGAGAATAACTAAACAAGGATGGTTGATATTTATGTCGTATCTATACACAATGATGGGAAATGATGTTTTTTTTTTTGTTTTGGATGTAATTACAAACAAATACGTGTTCAAGTTCTAATACGATTGGACAATCAAAGTGGTCAATTGGATATGAATTTTCAAATGCGGTAGATTTACAGTATTCGAGATGACTGAATGCGATGCAAAACATAAAATAAATATGATGTTGTTAAACCTATAAGTGTCGATACTAAATATACAAGATAATGAGAAATGCTATTATCAAACGATTTACACGGGTTGCAAGATCTATCTGGGCTGATCAGAGGAAAGAACAGTTTTTTTACTTGAAAGAATAAACGACGTTTATAAATTATAATCTTTTATTAGAATGTTTTTCTTCGAAACCAATTGTGCTAAAATTGGGCATAAATATTGTTTGTACTTCAAAATATTCATTAACCAATTTCAGAAAAATATCTTCTATATCTAATTTCAGAAAAATATCTTCGAAGATCCCGTAAATAATGAATTAAAACCTACTGAAACACTTGTCATAAGACGAGTTTGTACAATTCCATTAAAATTCGACCTCAACAGTAAGGCTGTCTCTGGTGTCTCGTACTTGACTCGACTTAAGAGACACTGAGGACACTGAAATACGTATCGGTACAAGTACAATCAAGTGGTGGAATTAAATGGAATTGTACAGACTCGTCTTAAGACAAGTAAAGACATTCCACTGAAAGCTCAAAATAACTTTCTTATCTACTGAAACACAAATTTTTCCTCTCTGTACGATCTTTATTCTTTGAAACGGTAACTATACTTAAAATACACTATCCCAAATCAGTGTCTTTTTGACTTTTTAGACGAACTGTGCATTTCATGCGAGAACCGCTCAGGTACATACAAAAATTAATAACCCTAAATCGTAATGATTTGCGGACCTTCCACAGACTACATGGCTGGCGACGTAGGGGAAGAAGGGACTGGTTTAATGTCTCAGCTGTAACGATTTTCACGAGTATATTTACCTCATGGAACAGTTAAACAATATGCTAGCTGATGCCTTCTAAAAATTGTAGAAAATCTCAATCATATTGATAATATTCACATTTCAAAAGAGTTATGATATTTCGTTTGTATAAAACTCATGCGGCAAAATGCCTTTTAGCTGGCAGACAGTGCCCCACGCGTTGGCGAATCAGCATTCTGGTATGGACAGTGCGTGGAGACGCGTAGTACATTGTAGTCCCACTAGGACGTATTGCCTTGCCGTTTTGGGACCTCTTCATCTACAGATATGGGCTGAATGGAGACGCACTGAGCACTAAATGTGAGTACTTTTCGCCTTCTTTACAAAAATTAGCAATACTTAGAGCAGATTCCTTCACCTCCGCTTAGTCAATAAACCCTTTTTGAGCGTATGAGTAAGCATCGCGTAAAGGTTAAGCGGAGGTGAAGATATTGGCTCAATGTCGTTCTCTCGCTCATACAAAAATTGGAAACACTAAATGTGATGTATCTGCAACCAAATATCGAATGAAACTCGTAAGTAGGGAAAATGATGCCTTTGGCAAGTTTTGCAGGGGTTTTTTTTCCAAAGTATGCTCAAATTTGGCCTAACCATTCTTTGCATATCAATAAGTCAACAAAAACCCCCTGACAATAAAAGAACAAAATCTGCCAAAGTCGTCATTTCCCCCAAATAATTATGTCGCTTTCCTCCATACGTCCGTAATACTTTGAAATTATAGAGTGCCAATGATGCAGCAGTCACTTGGAATTTGTAATTGCAAATTCCATTGAAAAATCCTTCAGGATGTCTTCCTTTGAGTTCTTCTGGAATTCTTTCGAAAATACCTTCAGGAATTCCTTCTGAAATTCCTCCACTAAGAATTCCTCAGGCACATGCACTAGCAATTGCTTCGCGAATTCCTCTCAAAAGCAATTTCGGAAGATTCGCCGAAAAATCCACTAGATACGGTTCTCAACCTTTTTCTTGACGGGTACCCCTTCGAATTTTTGCATTAATTGAGGTACCCCCTCCTGAAAGTAAGCTTCTAAGCCTATTAAAAGAAAGAGTGGCTTCCGAGCTCTTGAAAGGAGTTTCCAAATCTCTTGAAAGTAGGTTTCCGCACCTCTTGATAAGAGGCTTCTAAGCCTCTTGTAGAGAAAACTTTCAAGCCTCTTAAATGACGGCTTTCGAGCCACTAAAAGGAGGCTCCCTTTGCATCTTGAAAAGACGCTTCTAAAAGGAGGTCTCCAAGCATCATGAAAGGATGCTTCCAAGCCTTTTGGAAGAAAGCTTCCAAGCCTCTTGAAAGGAGGCTTCCGAGCCTCTTGAAAGGAGGCTTCCGAGCCTCTTGAAAGGAGGCTTCCGAGCCTCTTGAAAGGAGGCTTCCGAGCCTCTTGAAAGGAGGCTTCCGAGCCTCTTGAAAGGAGGCTTCCGAGCTTAGCTTAGCTTAGCTTTGACTGACTACACATATCTATGGTTGCTACTCCGTGATTGACCAGAATCAGTGAAATTGCACAAAGAATCAACTGAATGATTGACTGGGATTGTTCAAGCATTCTCAGTGTGCAAGTTTCAGTGACTCTAAAATTCAAATGATCAATAACGGCGCCGGCCACGTCCTTGTAGTCAGTTAGGAAGAAGGAAGGAATATTAGTAGGTGGTTTTTGCTATTTGAAGACAGTGTTTACCTCTGCGTCTCCACAAAAACCACAGGAAGGATTATCAGTTAATTGGTAGGCATCGTTGGATCTGGATTCACTCTGATAAGCAATACGACCGTGTCATTCTTTATACACAGTGATTTTACCTAGCCATGAATCGGGCGCGAAAAGTAGTACAAACTAACTACCGGCCTACCGGGCGCGCAATGCAGAACACAATATTTCGTCCGATCGCGCCATCGTTCTGCTGTCCGAAACAAGAGAAATCTCGCACTTAACTGATTTTTATTACCGGCCGCGCAAAGCAGAACACAATATTTCGTCCGATCGTGCCATCGTTCTGCTGTCCGAAACAAGAGAAATCTAGCACTGAACTGATTTTTATTACCAGCCGCGCAATGCAGAACACAATATTTCATCCGATCGCGCCATCGTTCTGCTGTCCGAAACAAGAGAAATCTCGCACTGAACTGATTTTTATTACCGGCCGCGCAAAGCAGAACACAATATTTCGTCCGATCGCGCCATCGTTCTGCTGTCCGAAACAAGAGAAATCTCGCACTGAACTGATTTTTATTACCGGCCGCGCAAAGCAGAACACAATATTTCGTCCGATCGCGCCATCGTTCTGCTGTCCGAAACAAGAGAAATCTCGCACTTAACTCTTGAAAGGAGGCTTCCGAGCCTCTTGAAAGGAGGCTTCCGAGCCTCTTGAAAGGAGGCTTCCGAGCCTCTTGAAAGGAGGCTTCCGAGCCTCTTGAAAGGAGGCTTCCGAGCCTCTTGAAAGGAGGCTTCCGAGCCTCTTGAAAGGATGCTTACAGCAGTTCCTCCTGGAACTTCCTCAGAAATTCCTTCTGGAGTTCGTTCTGGAATTCATCCAGAAATGTCTTTCATTTATAAACCCTCCCAGTAGTTCCTCCGGGAATTCATCCAAGAGTTAGTGCTGGAATTACTCTAAGAGTTACTTCAGGAATTCCTTCAGTGGGTCCTACTGAAATTCCACCAGAAGTTCCTCCTGGAATTCATCCAAAATTTTCACCTGAATCCAGGAATGTTCTTAGGTATTCTTCCATTAAATTCTTCCAAAAATTTCACCATGAAAAAGGTTCCTTAATAAAATTCTCCAGGCATGCCTCCAGGAATTTGACCAGGACAACCTTGGGGAATTCCTCCAAATTTCGTCTACGTTCAAGTATGTCCAAGAATTCCTCCAGGAATTTATCCAGAATTACCTACAGGATACACCTGAGGGGAAATCCGGAAAAACTCTTGAGGAACTCCTGGAAGGATTCTCGGAAGAATATCCAGAGCATATCCTGGAGTGATTTTTGGAGGAATTCAAGGAACAATTTCCGGAAGAAATGATGAAGGATATTTTGGAAGAATTCACAGATTAATTGCTGGAGGTATTGTTGAAGAAATTCCTATATGAAAATTATTACTAGAATGATTTTTAAGGATTTTATGGAAAAAGGTTTAAATAATTTTCAAAAAGGAATTTCTAGATGAATTTGTGTGTAAAATAGCAGCTGAAACACTGTAGCATTTCTTAGAATTCTTTCAGAATTCCTGACAGAAAATTTCGTAAAACGCAATTTCTTATCATTTGGGTTATCGTAGCACGTAATGCAGCGTACACACGGTCAAGCAGTTTGACCAACATTGACTCTACCCCGCAATTGCTTAATCATCCGCTAAGTTCCATCAACATTAGCACGAACAATCAAATTGTTCGAACAACAATATTACCCACGTGCGACTAAAGTACCAACAAAATTATGATGTTTTATGCAACTTCCTTACAAACGCTGAAAAATATTTGGCCAACTTTGACTCCACCCTCGACAAAGTATACCAAAATCAAAATGCTTTGATTTTTTTCCAAACCTTTGATTTTTCCAAACCAAGCAGCCAACTGTCAAAAGGTTTTAGAATAACTTCACACACGGTTAAACAGAACAGCATCTAGCATTTTTCTGGTGGCGGAGTCACCGTTTAGTCCAATATGTTTAGCGTGTGTACGCTACATAACGTAACGAGTCCACACGGGATAACTACACGGTAAAAAATCAACACGCCCAATTCAACTGTTCCATCTATTGAATGATCAACTTTAAAATCACTATTATTGAAAATGATATTCCTTTGATTTTGAAGTGGTGTCACACCTTTCACAAGCGTGTTGAATGCAGACAATTCCATAACATCAACACTGTTGATCAAAGTGCTACTCACTGGATGTTGAAATGATTAGCACTTCGATCAGCACCAATAATGTCTCCACTAGAATTGGAAGTGCTATGCTATTGAATTCACAGGTTCAAGGCTATTGATTTAAGAGTGGAGCGATATTGGTGTTGTTCTAAAAATAGATGACAGCTCTTTTATCTGTTCTGCTTATTTCAAGAGGTATTTCGAAGTGTGAGATGGAGTCATGGTAAGACGAAGGACTTTCAAGCAAAGGTATGTTATTCGAATCTGAGCTGAGGTAATTCCATTTTTTTATTTTGTTGTTTTATATTCAAAACATTGTGCACGTCAAATGGAAGTGGTGGTCTTTGATTGCGACGAGCTCAGTTATTGATATTGATTTGATTCCAAAGTAGTGCATATTCAAATGCAGAACAGTTCGCATGGACGTGTATATTTTTTACCGTGTACTCAAAAGTGAGTTCAAAGTACTATTTTTCTTCCGTGTACACTTGAGCCCTTTTGGTGTAAAGATGGGCGAATGCTCACGAGCCGTTCGTTTGAACCCATTCGTAAGAAAAACCACGGCTCTCTATATTAACTCAGTCAGTCGCTTAATTTTAACATTTTCTGTTTGTTTGTTCAGGAGCCAGCCGCTATTCTCCCACTCTCTTAGCATTTTCTGGCCTTGAAATAAACGAGCTGATAGCACAGTCGGTATGCTTGATTTGAAAAAGGGTTTTGGAGATGACAACAAATAACAGCAGGCATATCAATAGATAATTGACCTTTCCCGTCATAAATTGTATCTCGTTTTTTGTCTCAGTCAATTTTTTTACTCATTTCCTAGCGGATGCTATTCTGCATAACAAACTAGAGTATCCGATGAAAGTATAAATACCATGAAAGACTGATGTACTCTAATAAAAAAAAGTCCCTCAGTCGACTTATCTTTTCTGCATGCCTTATGCTACGTTTTGACAGCGGAAGGAAGTGAAGTTTCTTATCGTTCAAGTGAAATAAATGAAGGTGTTTAGACGTTCAGTTCCGGAATAGTTAGAATAGACTTATGCAATTAACTTGCCTTGCCTAAACTAAGTATAATAACAATTTGATTACAATCAGAAAGTTATGAAGCTTCATCTCAAAGTTGACTAGGACAACCAGAGCTTCTCCAAATATTAATCTGGATTGTACAATGCCATTCACAATGTATTCGAACATTTATGATCAGCCACAACAGATCTTGACAACCCGCGATGATAGTTATTTTAATCCTAGATTTCTTTCCGTCCATTTCCTCGAATAAAAACCCGTGAGATTCTAAAATTCCACTAACAAAAATTAAAATAATAAATTACAATCTACTCAAAATTGACGACGGTGTTTTTTTTTCATAAGACTTATACAATTCGAATAAATATTGATTAAGATATGTACATGATAAATTTACACGGGCTATTGGCTTGCACGAATACGAGGAGTGGAAGTACTAGCATTAGTAGTACGTGGTAGTGGGGTGGTGGTGGTAGTAGTAGTAGAGCGGTAGTATTGTTGGCTGTTGGTAATGGTGATGGTTGAAAGGGGGCATTCGCTACACTGACACTTTTTCTTGTTTACGGAGGGGGTTGCATTAGTCTGCTGTCTTATTTAGTGATATTGGTGATTGTGGTAGTGGTGACGACGCGTGCCGTCCGGGATAATTCTATTGTGAGCTTGCAACAGTAGATACGAAGGATATACACACGTACACAGAGACAACGACAGACATTACAAGAGATGGACACTCTGTGAGGGTTTGTGCACTTGTTTCGGATCGGATTCCGGTCGGATATCAATTTTTTCGTTTTCATTTGTTGGTTGTTGTGATGCTGCGGTTTGTGCACGGGTTAGTAGTGGTTTTACAATAAATGCAAGGAGAGTTTTGCTGGGTTCTAGTAAAGTTCGGTGCATCGTCTCCGTCAGTTGAACTTCTCCATCACAGACTTCAGATGTGAGTCCTTAAGTGTCATTGTCTGGTAGAACGCAGGGGCGGCAGCAACACACGACCGTATGTGGTGTAGTGTTAGTATTCATACTAATGCAATGGTGGTTGCAGTTGTTGAAGGTGGCTATTACGCGGATCTGTGGTGTGGGAGCGTTCCATTCTCAGCGCACTTCACTTGGCATTGGCTCTCTTCGATACTCGTGGGAACAACGCGTGAAAATAACAAACAATTTAACTAAGGGATCATAAATTGAAGAGATTTGCTTCAACTTTTCTTCACTATGACCAACTTTTACCGAGACACTAGTGAGAGATTGAGAGACACTGTGCTTAATGCTAATACCGAGCGATTACTTTTGTTTCGTATCTATATGACTATTTTGCTTATGATGATATCTTTCGCTTTGCTCCCGACTGGGGGCACTGCAACGCCGATGTAATACTAGATTTGTTCTGTTTGATAGTTGTTGTTGATGATGTTGGTGGTGATGGTGTTGTTTTATGCTACAGTTTTGTACCGTAGTCCTACTGGAATTCTCAGATTTCAGACTGATTCTTCGTCTCTAACAATTTCTTCCCTCCCGGATTTGATCAGGTCGTAATAGTAGTAGTTGTAGTAATAGTGGTTGTTGTTGATGTTGCTCTTGTTGGTTGTTATTGCCGCCGCTGATGCTGAGACGTTTTACATAAAGTAGCTACTGACGTACGAGGCCGCAATGAGACCGAGTACGGTGAGACATATCAGGATCATGATCTTCTTCTGCAGGGTGTGCAACGAGAAAAGGGAGAGAAACGCACGTTGAGCAGTGAGGCAGAGGAAATGTAACGAAATAAGAGCAAAATAACGAATAATGAACAAAATAGGAAGACAATCAACATAAAACGAGTTTGGAAAAAGGTTGCAATGTTATCGAAGTGAAGATAAAACGACAACTCTCTATAGGTGAGAGAAATCATTAAGCTTAATGAAAGAATCGGAAGATGTAATAAGAGTCCTAGTTTGTACTAAGGGGGGTAACGTTACGAATGGTGCAACAATGCATAGTTATTGTATATATCTGAACATTCCAAAAATGCATGAACGCTTGCTTTCACACATCGTCAACATTCAAAGGAGATTCCTGCTTAAGAAATATCGTTTCGTTCGAAATTAACAGCCACAGAATAATGAATTTCAAAAACTTATCTTCTTCAGGCATACGTTGAAAATTCCACAGGAAATTCAAAGAAATATTCAAGGAAAATTTATTTAAATTTACTCGAGAAGTTTGTTTAAATTTCAACGGGCAAATCGTTGGAATTTCCACAGGAAAATCGTTGGAACTCCCACATATTTTTTTTAAATTTTCACGGTAAATGTGTTTGGAGTTCCCCGGGAAGTTCGTCGAAAATTCCTCGAGAAATTCGTAGGAATATCATCCGGGAATGCGTTGGAATTTTCACGTGAAATTCTATTAAAATTTTTAAGGAAATTGGAAATGAGAAATTCGTTGAACTTTTCACTGCACAATCGTTAGAACTTCAATGGAAAATTCGTTGAAAATTCCAAGGGAAAAATGTGGGAATTTCCTCGAGAAATTTGTTAACCTTTTCACGGAAAATTCGTTGGAATTTCCGTGTAAAATGTTAATGGAATTTTCAAGGGAAACTCGTTGGAATGTCCTCGAGGAAATTGTTGGAATTTCCACGGAGAATTTTCATTTTTTCCACATGCACAAATTTTAAAAGGTAGTTCACGATAAACGAATAAAAATTTGTTATAGGGACACGGCAGGTATTTCCGTCCATCATCGTAGCGGCCAAAACCAACGAAAGCAACGTACATTTGCTAGAACTCCACTATTTATAGCAGAACGTTTGTCCTGAACTTACGATTTGGTACGTATGAGTACAAAACGTACAAAAAAGCGTATCTTTTATTGGTTTTCGAGAGTCGAGACTATGACGAACAGACGAAAATACCTGCCGTGTCCCTACTTTTGGCTTGTAATAACTGAGCTCAGGGTGCCAATAGAATGTAAGTGAAAAAATTTGACCATCGAATTTCAACAACGGGTAGTATTCAAAAGCTTCATCTCCTCAAAAAAAAAGTCCGCATGCAGAATTTCAGCTCAATTGGACTTAGTTAAAAGTTTGACCAAAGCGGTCAAAGTTTGACATTTTCGAAACACAAGAATTTCCCTAGGGGGGGGAGGGGGTTTTGGCATAAGAAAATCTCGAAATCAATTTTTTGTTTAATGCCAAATGCCCTTGAAATGCATGAAACGCCGAGATTCGAGGTTATCTAAAAAAAAATCCGTAGAAATATGAGTTTTTGGGACTAGGATTTTTTTTTTAGAAATCGATTTTTTATGCCAAATGTCTTAGAAGTGCATATAACGTCGACATTTGGTGTTACTCCGAAAAAAAAATGAAAATAATGATGGGTAAGGAACTTCCAAAATTTTTGGGACTATGATTTTTTTCGAGATCGAATTTTTTTATGCCAAATGTCTTTCAAAAAAATTGTTCAAGAGATAATACCACAGCTTGACGTTTCACGCATTTCTAAAACATTTGGCATCAAAACAAAAACCTCGATTTCAAAAAATTTCAAAGTCCCAAATATTTCAGACCCAAAGAAATTTTTTTTCAATTTTTTTTTCTGAATGCATTTCTAAGACATTTTTCATCAAAATTTAAAAAAATCCGAAATTGTCTTAGAATATTTCCCGCAATCTCCTTTCCTCCCTGGGAAATTTTCATATTTCAAAAAAGTCAAACTTTAACCGCTTTGGTCAAACACTTAGGGGAAAAGTGGGTAAAACCGACACCTTAAGCAACTTTACAGTTCCCCAATCTATGAAGCAATTTTCCGGTCTAGAAATTTCATACTAGCATGCTTCGGCTCTTCATGCTTCAGTCCATGAGGTCTCAGGACAATATTTCTTGATAGATTTTGATTTATGATGAAAACACGAACAGTCCATCTTCCAGCCCAACCAGCTGGGGTGCGGGTAAGACCGACACCAGATGAGGGTAAAACCGACACATCAAGTCGTTATGGAATCGAACATCAGAACATTTCTAAATTATGTTACAACATAATTGAAAATGTTTAACAACATTCATTTTGATATTTAATTCATATTTAGGGGTCACTCATAAACGATGGTTGAACAAAATTTTATATATTTAAAATCATTACCATATATCATATTTTATTTAGTTTCTTTAGTGGGTCGGGTGAAAAAAATATATCGAGTATAAGAATGTTAGTAACAAATTTACTAACTACTGTAAATATTGACCTACATTTAAATCCATTTAGTTAAAAAAGTTGTTTATAACGGTGATTTAAAATAAATGCGTATGGTGCAGTTATGACAATTAATGAAAATGACTAGTTCCGTAGGTGACAAGCTACATGTTTACAGGGGTGAAAATGGATTACGAAAGAACAACACTAGAGAACGGCTTGAATATATCTAAGAGCAAAACAAGCTCAAAAATATGGTTCTTCTTTGAGCGCTATTGTTATCCGACCTGCAGGTTTTCCTTTATGACTCAATATAACCCCCTAGACCTATTTGCTCGCCCAATGATGATATAGTATGTAACCAGTCTATGATTAAGTTATATTCCCCGGCGCCTCGTTTTCCAATACTTGAATAATAATTTCCGAATGATGAGTCTAATAAAACAGAGGTATTTCGTGATTCAATGGCAGGTGTCGAATTTGCCCCAACTGATAACATAATATTGATGAGATACATGTGGATGTTTCTAATTGGAAAAGTTAACTATTTTTCCACAACATACACAAAATGATGTTCAATTATGGATCAGAGATGGATTAAATACTGAAAATCAACAAATTATTGTCGAAAAAGCTTATACACCGATGTCAAAATTTTACATAACTCATCTCCTCAATGGTGATCAACGCTAATTGTATGTTTATTATGACTCTTATACGTCTTCGCCAGTTACAAAATTACTAGAAATACAAGAAATTAAACGTTTATTCAAAGTGTGTCGGAATTCTGTCCGATAATCACTTGAAATCAGAGATTTGAAGTGGTGTCGGTTTTACCTGCAGTGTCGGTTTTACTCACAATTCCCTAACAAAGTCCGATTGAGCTGATTTTTTCGAAAAGACAGCGCGCCACCATTTAAAATTTGTCACGCTCATTTAAATTTGAAGAAGTCAGCTGAATTTTCCGTGGAAAATCCGAAGATTCAGTGAAACTTCAGTAGATTTTTTCCAATTAATCCCTAGAACGTTAGAAGTCCCGTAATTTTTCGTGGAAATACCAATGATTTCCTTCAAAATTCAATTTCTCGGTAGAAAACATCGAATGTAAATTTCAAAGGATTTCCCGTTGAAATCCAAAAAAATATACGTAGAAACAGGATTTTTTAACAGAGAAGAGTTTTTTCGCATTTTGCCACAAACCAACAAACATTGAAGATGAATAGAGCGCTTATGACCAAAACTAGTCCTCGATAGCTTATATAGCAAAAATTGTTTGTGGTAAGGCTAAAAAATGTTTGGTTTAATATGTCGTTTAACAAAACAAACCATTTTACTGAAATCCATCTAGTCTAGTAGTTCCTTTGGTTGAAAAAAAAAACAGTTGGCCGAATAGCTCAATCGGGTGAAATGGTCGTGCGGCAGAAAGGGTCATTTGGATAAGATGAGCATTCGGCCGAAAGTGTCGTTCTGCTGAATTGGTCATTTGAGGTCGTACACTAATTACGTAAGCAGTTTTCCGGGTTTTTCGAACCCCCCTGTGAGATTTTTTCAATACAAATTATTTTTTGTTTAAAAATTCAATCAGCTGAATAGGTCATTTTGCAGAAAATGCCGTTTGGTCGAACTGGTTGCTTTGCAGAAGGAGCATTTTCGAGGCAAATGGCTTTTTCTGCCAAACGACGATTTCTACCAAATGATCTATTTGGCTAAATAACTTTTCCGGCCCACGACAATTTCGGCCAAATGACGTTTTCAGCCGAATGAACTGTTACGGCAAACACCTTTTCGGTCAAATTAACAGTTCGGCCAAACGTACCTTTGGCTATTGCCACTTGCGGCCAAAAGTAATTTTCGGTCGAACCATTTTATACCTGATTCCGTTTCGGACAAACGTTTATTTCGGTTCAATGGAATTTGGCTAGATGACTTTCGGCCTAACATGTTATTCAACCAAGTGGCATTCGAATAAATGACTTTTCGCCGAATGACATTCGGCTAGACGACAGGTAGGATCATTTGGCCGAAAGATGTTTGGCCAAACATGTCATTTGACCGAACAAACCATTAGGCAGCTGTAATGGACATACGGCCAAAAATGTCGTTCGTCCGACTTGCCGAAAAGTTGTTTGGCCAAAAAAGTTTGTTTTGCCGAAATGGTCGTTTGCCAAACAGGTGGTTTTTTCTGACCATGTAACCCGTTCAGTAATCAACATTTGGCCGTTGGACCAAATGACATTTTTGATCAAATGGCCCTTTCTGTCAAACAACCATTTCGGTCAAACGACATTTTCGGCCTTATAACCTATTTGGCCAAACAACCATTTCAGCCAAACAACGTGTTGGGGAAGACTGCTAAATTAGCAACTCAGTCATATGTTGCTTTGGCCAAATGAAATTTTTGGCCTAACTGTTTTCCGTTTTCGTTTTGGTTTGCCGTTTTTCATATAGGGCGGGCTTCTAGTAACACATGTTTCCATGTGTTAAACATGTTTAGAATTACTAGAAGCCCTTCCTACATGAAAAACGGCAAACCAAAAAAAAACGAAAAACGATAGACAGTTTCACCCTTGAAAAAGGCCAACCAACTGGGGTGCGGGTAAGATCGACACCAGATGAGGGTAAAACCGACACATCAAGTCGTTATGGAATCGAACATCAGAACAATTCTAAATTATGTTACAACATAATTGAAAATGTTTAACAACATTCATTTTGATATTTGAGTAATTCATATTTAGGGGTCACTCATAAACGATGGTTGAACAAAATTTTATATATTTAAAATCATTACCATATATCATATTTTATTTAGTTTCTTTAGTGGGTCGGGTGAAAAAAATATATCGAGTTTAAGAATGTTAGTAACAAATTTACTAACTACTGTAAATATTGACCTACATTTAAATTCATTTATTTAAAAAAGTTGTTTATAACGGCGATTTAAAATAAATGCGTATGGTGCAGTTATGACAATTAATGAAAATGACTAGTTCCGTAGGTGACAAGCTACATGTTTACAGGGGTGAAAATGGATTACGAAAGAACAACACTAGAGAATGGCTTGAATATATCTAAGAGCAAAACAAGCTCAAAAATATGGTTCTTCTTTGAGAGCTTTTGTTATCTGACCTGCAGATTTTATGACTCAATATAACCCCCTAGACCTATTGTCTCGCCCAATGATGATATAGTATGTAACCAGTCTATGATTAAGTTATATTCCCCGGCGCCTCGTTTTCCAATACTTGAATAATAATTTCCGAATGATGAGTCTAATAAAACAGAGGTATTTCGTGATTCAATGGCAGGTGTCGAATTTGCCCCAACTGATAACATAATAATGATGAGATACATGTGGATGTTTCTAATTGGAAAAGTTAACTATTTTTCCACAACATACACAAAATGATGTTCAATTATGGATCAGAGATGGATTAAATACTGAAAATCAACAAATTATTGTCGAAAAAGCTTATACACCGATGTCAAAATTTTACATAACTCATCTCCTCAATGGTGATCAACGCTAATTGTATGTTTATTATGACTCTTACACGTCTCCGCCAGTTACAAAATGACTAGAAATACAAGAAATTAAACGTTTATTCAAAGTGTGTCGGAATTCTGTCCGATAATCACTTGAAATCAGAGATTTGAAGTGGTGTCGGTTTTACCCGCAGTGTCGGTTTTACCCACAATTCCCCTAACAAAGTCCGATTGAACTGATTTTTTTTCGAAAAGACAGTGCGCCGCCATTTAAAATTTGTCACGCTGATTTAAATTTGAAGAAGTCAGCTGAATTTTCCGTGGAAAATCCGAAGATTCAGTGAAACTTCAGTAGATTTTTTCCAATTAATCCCTAGAACGTTAGAAGTCCCGTAATTTTTCGTGGAAATACCAATGATTTCCTTCAAAATTCAATTTCTCGGTAGAAAACATCGAATGTAAATTTCAAAGGATTTCCCGTTGAAATCCAAAAAAATATACGTAGAAACAGGATTTTTTAACAGAGAAGAGTTTTTTCGCATTTTGCCACAAACCAACAAACATTGAAGATGAATAGAGCGCTTATGACCAAAACTAGTCCTCGATAGCTTATATAGCTAAAATTGTTTGTTGGTAAGGCTAAAAATTATTTGGTTTAATATGTCGTTTGACAAAACAAACCATTTTACTTAAACCCATCTAGTCTAGTAGTTCCTTTGGTTGAAAAATAAAACAGTTGGACGAATAGCTCAATCGGGTGAAATGGTCGTGCGGCAGAAAGGGTCATTTGGATAAGATGAGCATTCGGCCGAAAGGTAGTTCTGCTGAGTTGGTCATTTGCGGCCGTACACTAATTACGTAAGCATTTTTTCCAGGTTTTTCGAACCCCCATATAAGATTTTTTCCAAACAAATTATTTTTTGTTTAAAAATCCATTCAGCTGAATAGGTCATTTGTTAGAAACTGCCGTTCAGTCGAACTGGTTGCTTTGCAGAAGGAGCATTTTCGAGGCAAATGGCTCTTTCTGCCAAACGACGATTTCTACTAAATGTTCTATTCGGCTAAATGACTTTTACGACCAACGACCATTTCGGCCAAATGACGTTTTCAGCCGAATGAACTGTTAGGGCAAACAACTTTTCGGTCAAATTACCAGTTCGGCCGAATGTACCTTTTGACTACTTGTCGCTTTCGGCCAAACGTAATTTTCGATCAAACTATTTTCGACCTGATTCCGTTTCAGACAAACGTTTATTTCGGTTGAATAGAATTGGGCTAGATGACTTTCGGCCTAACATGTTATTTAACCAAGTGGCATTCGAATAAATGACTTTTCGCCGATTGACATTCGGCTAGACGACAGGTAGGATCATTTGGCCGAAAGATGTTTGGCCAAACATGTCATTTGACCGAACAAACCATTAGGCAGCTGTAATGGACATTCGGCCGAAAATGTCGTTCGTTCGACTGACCGAAAAGTCGTTTGACCAAAAAGGGTTGTTTTGCCGAAATGGTCGTTTGCCAAACAGGTGGATTTTTTGACCATGTAGCTCGTTCAATACTCAACATTTGGTCGTCGGAGCAAATGACATTTTCGATCAAATGGCCCTTTGTGTCAAACAACCATTTCGACCAAACGACATTTTCGGCCTTACAACCTATTTGGCTAAACAACCATTTCAGCCAAACAACGTGTTGGGGAAGACTGCTTTTTCGGCTAAATTAGCAACTCAGTCATATGTCGCTTTGGCCAAATGAAATTTTTGGCCTAACTGTTTTCCGTTTTTCGTTTTTTGGTTTGCCGTTTTTCATGTAGGGAGGGCTTCTAGTAACACATGTTTCCATGTGTTAAACATGTTAAGAATTTCTAGAAGCCCTCCCTACATGAAAAACGGCAAACCAAAAAACGAAAAACGGTAGACAGTTTCACCCTTGAAAAAGGCCAAAATAAAAGGCCGAAACGTCGGGCAAAACAAAACACATCGTTTTGAATACATAAGACTGAGAAAGCCAAAAAATTCCAGAACAAATCTTCTAGTCGATCTCTCTCTTCGAAAGTTCTGAATAATTTAGTTAAAATTTCGGGGAAAAACCTAAGATTTTTCCATAGAATAATTTTTTTTTAATCTCGTGCAAATTACAATGAATTTTCTACGAAAATTTCAAACAATTTCCCGTAAAATATTTTTTCTCAACAATCTCCCGCGGAAAATCTGAGAAATGC
Organism: Armigeres subalbatus; assembly: GCF_024139115.2. NCBI lineage: Eukaryota > Metazoa > Arthropoda > Insecta > Diptera > Culicidae > Armigeres > Armigeres subalbatus. The sequence continues at coordinate 567,137 of NW_026943277.1, read as the reverse complement.
TCTGTGTAAATCTTAAAGATTACTCAACAAAAACTTTCCGTGAATTTTCTGAATATTTTCCTGTAGAAATTTGAGACAATTTTTCGTGAAAATTAAGAATATTTTTTCATGTAAATTTCAAAGAATTTCCCACGGAAATACCAAACAATTTTCCTTGGAAATTCCAAAGAATTCTCAAAACTTTAAAGAAGTTACCATTTTTTCCACGGAAAATTCGTTCAAACTTCCATAGGAAAATCGAGCAATTAGATGATTTTTTCACGAAAAATTCGTTGAGATTTACACGGCAAAATCCTAAGAACTTCCACGGGAAATTTTTTGGAATTTCACGGAAAATGTTGGGATTTCCACGGGAAATTCGTTGAACTTTTCACGGAACTTTTTTGTTGGAATTTGCACAGCTATTTCCACAAAAACACAATAGAATTTCCTCAGAAAAAAAATGTTGGGATTTCCACTAAAATTCTTTAGGATACCCATTAGGGTGGTTCAAAATATCGATTTTGCTCCACAGTGCTTATCTGATTCTTTGCCATGTTCTGATTCCTGAAAATTTAAGCTCATTTGGATTAAAACTGATTTAGCACAAGCCGTTTCAAGTTTGCTTGCAAATTAGTATGGGGAAGTTTATTTTTTCATTATACTGTTAATGGAGCTTCCCCATCAAGCGCAGGTCAAAAGAAAACCTACATAGCTAAAAGGAATACTCAACAGCTTTCACTCAGTGAAAACCGCATCTCAATAAATCGTTCCAATAATTAGTAATCGAATTTAATCTATACCGTGGTTTTCTGGAGCTAATTGCATAACTCATCAACAGGCAACATTGCTGCTCGTGGCGCGAAAGATAGCACACATGAATTCAGGCTACTATGTTGCACTGCACATTTCAGTGATGCCCTCAAAGAAGTTTAACGATCATGACTAAAGATTCGCAATCTGTCTTAAAATCGATTACTAATTATTGGGATGATTAATCAACATACGGTTTTCGTTGGGTGAAAGCTGTTGAGTATCCCTTTAAGGGAAGATCCATAAAGTACGTCACGCAAAAATTGGCAATTTTCAACCCCCCCTCCCCCCTTCGTCACACTTTTTATATTAAACCTCTAAAAATTTTGTAAGAGTCGTCACGCTGCTCGGAACCCCCCCTCCCCCCTAGGAGGGTGACGTACTTTGTGGATGGCCCCTAAGCTATGTAGGTTTTCTTTTAACCTGCGCTTAATGAGGAAACGTCATAAACAGTATAATGAAAAAATTAATTTCCCCATACTAATTTGCATGCAAACTTGAAACGGCTTGTGCTAAATCAGTTTTAATCCAAATATGCTCAAATTTTCAGAGGAAACTCAGGACATGGTAAAGAATCAGATGAGCACTGTGGAGCGAAATCGATTATTTGAACCACGCTAATACCCATGTGATCCAGTGCAAGACACTGAAGTTTAAGTTAAGGTCGAGTGCATAATACTGAAGATGGACTGATTGTCGAACTACTTATCTGTAGAGATTACAACGTGGTAGACGTGGCATTATTACGTTTACTAAGATACACTGGCCGGCATAATAAAGTGCCCACTTGCAGTTTTTCATACAAAATTGTCAACTTTGGAGCTCTAGTTCTCAGTTGCCCGTGAATCGATGAAAATTTGACCCGAGCTCAGATATAACTTGTTGAATAATAACTAAATTGACACCATATTGATTCACAGGATAAACAATTATTGCTGTGTGTGTCCATTCTATCCCCCAGTGATGTTATGGAAAAAAGCTGACTGTATTACAGTCAGATTTAGTTCGGGAGTTAGAAGGTGCTAGCTCTACTGTAGCTCGAGTGACCCATTTCAGACTGCCTGGTATTTCATGGCCAGTCCGAGGTCACTTTTCCTTATAATAAGACCGCCTGTTTATGCTACCATTATCAAATGGATAATGGATCCACAGACAAACTTTCGGATTTGAAATCCAGCGCGTATATAGTTTCTTTTATAATTGAAATTTTAATAAAAGTACATTGAACAATCTCACCAAATTAATCGATTATTGTGCAACTCCGGGCTTTTCCAGGACCGGCTTTTCGAGGATTGGCCTTGATAGGTGTAAGTGTCGCACATAAGGCCACATTAAGGGGATAGATTTTTTCACGAATGATCCTTCAGGGTAAAAAATTATTGCGGTAATACCAAAATGATTTTTTAGCAAAAATGTATTACCTAAATGTCTTGAACTCTATGAGCTGTAGACTAATGACATGTTCAGCAAAAACGCGTATTTTGGCAATAAAAAAAAAAGTTTGCTGAAGATACCTGTAAACTAAGAGTGGTAGTTTTCAAGATATTTGAAAACTTTTTTTTTTTGCCAAAAAATACATTTGGTATTACGTATTACTGTAATGTTGTTCTACACTGTGAATTAATATGGTCGCAACATAGAAAAATAAATAAATTTATATTTGAGCTCTGGTCAAATTTTCAGCAAATCGGTTCACGGGCAACAGAGATCTAGAGCATCAAAGTTGACCATTTTGTGTGGAAAACTACCAGTGAAAATCATTACATTTAGATACAATGTTCAGAAGATTATATAATGAGACTTGTTGCACCATTTGTAACCTTACGAATGTTAGAAGATTAGTTAAGCTTGTATTAGTAGAAGTTACTATTATTATTGACTGATCAATACGCAAAACATAAAATACGTAACTAAACTATGGTAGAAAATCATGCAGAAAGTCCGCCAAAAAACGTTATTTTTTTTGGTGGGAAATAGTGGAAGAAGTGGCAGAAGAAAATCGAAACGCGGGCGTGCCCAGTGAAACCTATCGCTATCTAAGAGATAAATGGGTTTAAATGCATGGCATCTGGGATGTATAAAAGGAAGGTTCCAAATAACGGCGACATTGATACTTTCAAAACAAACTGGTGGTATATTAAAAGGGAAAAACGAAGCTAAACGAATAGAGCCTATGGCAAACAGTATCGATTTGGTCCATTTGTTGTTCAGTTTGTTGCAGATATTTTGGCTGGAGTGGGCTGGTGGTGATGGTGGTGGTAGTGGTGGTTGTGATGCTGTATATGAAGGGTACAACTCTAGGATCTAGATGTTTTGCTGCGTGACCAAGATTCATCTCTGTTTCAGTCTAGTTTGTAGATTATCTTTCTAGTGATTGTGTGGGTGAACAATATATGTGCCAATAAGCGATATTCGATGAATGATTGTACCGGTAATAAAATTGATTGAGGGGCATTCATTAAAACTACTTAAAACTATTCTAAGAAACGTTTTAAATTATTCGTAGTTAATTCAACTGTCTACTACTACTACTACTGATAAATTGAAATGTTATTGTAATACGATGTACGATGTATTCATGCAGATTTGATCAAATTATTCATGCTTCGCGCTAAAACATACCATTCTTCATTCAATACCGTCCATTCATTCATTCGATTGCACTTCACACACCTTCTTTCAATCTATGCTCAGTGTACGCTGTGGGTAAATTTAGGCCGCTCGATGGATAATCCCACACGAAAGTTTACCAGATAAGGTTTATTCATGGCACGCACATGTCACAGTCAAGTGTGAACCACGGCTTGCAAAAATGCCATTTTTTTTTCTATTCCATCAATGATAAGCCGTGTCACTTGGCGTCGCGACGACGAGATGGCTGGCACTACAATGTAGAACAAGGAAAGATACTCAGATAAAAATAGAAAAGCACGTTCCCCAGGCTCACGGCGATGGGAAGAGGCACCCAACTTTCCTGCAGCTTATCGATATGCGGCGTATTCTTGCCTCCCACCTGCATTACCAATCGAAGCTGGCGAACCTCCTGTAGCACAAAAGGTTAAGGATAAGGCGTTGGTGGTTATGGGGTGCGATGAATCGTGTTTCGTGGTCAACGTTGAAGGTAACGACAGCGGACGATTGTAAGATAATGTTAATATTAAGTGCAAATTACCAGGAGGGTGAAAGCACCACTCATAATCAAATTCATATATTTACTGCTTTATTGATTATTATATAACTGGTTCAGAATATTCGTATTCATAAGAACACTTTTCGTACTTGATATGATTCATGCGAATTGAAAAGAATTAAAAAGTAACAGACTAACAGAAGATTTTTTTTACAATTGAAAATTGCAAGTGGAATTCTGAACTTTTAGAGGGTTCAGATTTCGAATTAGATGCCGAATTCTCAAACCATCGAAGGTTTTTCAAATTGTTGTTATTTTTCGGGTATTGATCTTGGACATGGACATTGGAGTGAATATATACATTATGTGAACAATTTTGATTTGAAGAATGTAAGAGGTATAACCACCTTCCTTCGATGGGATTCGAACCCATGACCCTCAGTACGCTAGACTGGGCTAAAAATCAATTTTCGATGAAGTCGTTTTTTAAGCGGTTGGAATTTTTAAGCGTTTTTACACCTTTTTTGGATTAACCCGGTACGTATCCTCCACGTAAAAACCGACTCCAGTGCAATGGTTTTTTGAGGTTAGTGAATTCAAGCCCCACCGAAGAAAAGTGGTTACACCCAAAATATTTTTTCGGAAGAATACTTCTACATGCTGTTTAACCCTTATGCGGCCAACAAAAAAAACAACGGCAGGGTACCCGTGTTCCCATAAATTGATATTCTCATAACATCAACAATTTTCAACCGATTTGGATAATTTTGACAGTTTTGGAACCAGAAACTCATATACATTGTCAAGGTTTACAACTTATGTCCATGGTTATACAAGAAATCTTTGAAGTAAGACTTAAGAGTCTACACGCGTAACCAAAGACCATTCAACCAGTTTCAAATATGCTACAAGCTCTTTGTGGTACTTAGCATAGAACGCGTTCACAGTATATGTTCCGAGTCATCCAAGAAATCTCTGGAGAAAGGCCTTCAGGTCTACACTCGTAACCATGGGTCTATGAACTTGTCTCAGAAGTGGTACATGCTCTTTGTGCACCTTGAAATCAAATGTGATCACTACATAACAGCGCAGAACATATGGTCGGGGTTCAGCCAAACCGCACCAAGCGGATATTTGACTGACTTGTAATATTTTGTTCGCACAAGAAACACGGGAATCATTTCATATCAACTCATACGTATATCTAATGTATGATATCCTCAGTTATGAAGTTGGGGGATATTCGATACGATTTGCGATCAATTAAATCCGCTAAACGAAAGTTTGGACAGACAAATGGGTGATTTTTTCCTGGCGCTTGATGTGTTTCGGCAGAACCCCGACCATATTATGTTCTGCGCTATCGGAGAAATCTCTCGAGTAAGCCCTCAGCCATACAAGAAATCCTTGGAGAAAGGCTATAGGGTCTACGTGCGTAACCGAAGGTCTGTAAATTGGTTGGCCCAAAACGGGGGAGCGTAAATTGAATCAGAGCGTAAAAAGAGGGAGCGTTATTTTGCATTTAGGGCGTTAAAAGAGGGAGCGTTATTTGGAATTTTGAGCGTGAAAAGAGGGAGCGCTATTTCAATCCCAGTCAATCATTTAGTTGATTCTTTGTGCAATTTTACTGATTCTGGTCAATAACGGAGTAGAAACCATAGATATGTGTAGTCAGTCAAAGCTAAGCTAAGCTAAAATATAGACGCCAAAATTTACGATAAAACGGTAAATTTTAGTTCTTACAAATATAATGGAACAAAGGGAGCAATTTATCATTTGCTGCAGAACTGTAATTGTGATACATTTTGCTGCTTTAATAGCTACATCCAATTGAAAATTATTAGGGATGGATTGCACGGCAACACATCCGGTAACGGACAAAGCACAACGATTGGAAAAAAGTATATTGAAACGAAAGAACTTTGTTCCTGGCTCGTGAGCTACAGAAAGTCGGCGTAAGCTTGGCAGCAATCCAGGAAGAATGGTGGTGCAAAACCGGAGAACGTGAATTCCGAGTTGTGATCCCATCACAAGCACTTTATTCAAGTTGTGGAGTTGGCTTCATGGTGATCTGGAATAGAGTTATCCGGTTGAAGCCGATAAGCAATCACATCTGCGTGTGAAGCGACAAAAAAGTAAATGCGGTCTGATTAGCATTAATGCCCGTACGAACGATAAACTCGATGACGTGTAGGATGCAGTATATGATAGCCGTGATAAGGAGAGTGCCTAACACACGAAGTAAAGATTCTCATCAGAGGCGTAGACGTGCAGATCGGGAGAGAAACCTTCGTTCACCCATGTGGCGACACTTGCCCACAGATAGACAACGAACGGCAAACCGGTGTACTGGTGGACGAGCACGACAGCTGAATCGCAGAATCTGTCTTAGAACTAAAAGAAGGTTGCTACGTGCCAGAACACGTACAGGCTGGTGTCGTCGAGTGTTTCAAACAGCGAGCAAAGCTCTGAACTAGGATATCAAATGCAGTAAGAGAGCTTTGAAGAGCTGTGTAGAATGGCCATCAATATTCCATGGGGGATGCACACATGATAGTGATGGCTATGACCAACAGCACATCTTCTGAGAAATACCCGGAGATGATAGTCAGAATCGTCGAAGGTGTGTTCCCGACGCCTAACACATCGGACTGGCCCACAACATACGTCCACGAGTCAGTGGACATGGTACCGCTGCGCTAGTGACTAACGACGAGCTTATCGCTGCTGCAAGAAAACTTCTAAATAAGTTACCAGGCGAGTTGTATTCCTAACCTGGTCCTTAAGCACGCGTTTCTTGCCGCTCCAGATATGTTCAGGAGCATGATTCCCTGCATCTATTGAAAGTGGATTTATCTGTGCAGGATTCTGAAAAGTTGTTTTCCGAACAGGATATCATTTTACGACACCGATGCAGGTCAGCAGTCGGTTGAAGTGTCAGCGGATGTTCCACACGAATCGATCCTCGGACCGATCCTCAAATCTTCCAGCCGGTGTGAAAATAGAAGACTTCGCGGATGATGTAATGCTACAGGTTACAGGCAGAGTCGAAGAATGGTTCAACTCGAGAAGGTTGGCAGTAGCACATCACAAGAGGTGATGCATAACAAGCAGCAAGCGAAGATAAAAGTAGGTTCAATTTTCCACGTCGATTATGTACACCAAACGGCTTCATTGACGATAAAATCTTTATCACGAATGATGTCCAACGGAACGGCGGTGCAAAGTCAGGTGCGTAGGCTTATAGCGGGTGTAGCTTTGTCTATTATCCGATACGGTGTACCAGCATGGTCCAAGGAACTAGAGGCCGGGTACAAAGTAAAAAAAATAATAAGAGTACACCCCAGCCGTATCATCCTTCTTAGTCACGCTTAGTCGACAACTAAGAAGCTTGCCCAAATCCAAAAATTTCTTTTTAGCTATTTAAGCGATATTTGTGGATGTGAGAATGTATGTGTTTAAAAAAACAGTGCGCTATGTGACCGCATACCTTTACAGTCCCCAAAGCCAACATTTTGTGCATCCGCAGGCGCAGATTCGCGACCACATGGCTCACATTTGTGCACTGATATTTACTTTCAACTCCCCCAAAGCCAACATTTTGTGCTCCCGCAGGCGCAGAGCGATCAAAAACCAACCAGAGGAGCCAAAGTCTTAGCCCGTCAACGATACTTGAGAAGGAAGTAAAACGCTCATGTCGACGGGACAAGTGAGCGTAGGCAGACTCTCTGCCTCTGGCCGACAAAGGAGAAAGAGCCGCAGCAACCGGGGCTTAAGCGGGGCGAAGATGAATGCAACGATGCCTGTGAAAGACGCGAATAATCAGTTATTGACCGACCCAACTGACTAGCAGAAACGCTGGTTCGAGCACATCGACACATGCGACTCTCCGGCGGCAGCAAGCCAGATTCCGTGCCGGAAGATCCTGTGTGGACCATATTGTCACGCTCCGCATAATTCTGGAGCAAGTCAACGAATTCCAAGAGTCCCTTTACTTGGTATTCATTGACTACGAAAAAGCTTTCGACCGTCTCAATCACGAGAATATGTGGGGCGCCCTGAGACGCAAGGGGGTTCCTGAGAAAATCATCGGCCTCATCGAAGCACAGAACGAGGCCTTTTCGTGTAGAGTGCTGCACAATGGGGTCCTGTCCGACCCTATCCGGGTCGTAGCTGGTGTGAGGCAAGGATGTATTCTATCACCGTTACTGTTCCTCATCGTAATCGATGAGATTCTGGTAGATGCGATTGACCGTGAACCAAACCGCGGGCTGTTATGGCAGCCTATAACCATGGAGCACCTAAACGACTTCGAATTGGCTGATGACGTTGCACTCCTCGCGCAACGGCGCTCTGATATGCAGAGTAAGCTCAATGACCTTGCCGAGCGCTCTTCTTCGGCAGGTTTAGTCATCAACGTCAACAAAACCAAATCGTTGGATGTAAACACGGTGACTCCTTCCAGTTTCACAGTAGCCGGGCAACCAGTGGAGAATGTTGAAAGCTTCCAATATCTTGGTAGCCAAATGGCGTCAGACGGCGGTACCAAGATCGACATAGGCGCACGGATCAAGAAAGCAAGGGCTGCCTTTGCAAGTTTAAGAAATATCTGATAAAAAACAGGCAGATAAGTGAACGAACTAAAATACAAATTTTGAACTCTGGCGTGAAATCTGTGCTGTTATAGAGAAACATGAGAGAAACATGGTGTGTATCAGTGGAGAACACTCAACGGCTGCAGGTGTTCATTAACAGATACCTGCGGTATATTATTCGGGCCTAGTGGCCTCACAACTGGATCTCAAACAACGAGCTCCATCGTCGTTGTCACCAGAGGCCGATAGCAACAGAAATTCGGGATCGAAAGTGGGGCTGGGTCGGTCACACTCTACGTAGGGGCGGAAACGAAATCTGTAAACAAGCATTAGACTGAAACCCAGAGGGACATCGCAGCAGAGGCAGACCCAGAGGCTCATGGCGGCGAAGCCTCAATAAAGAAATAAAAGAAGTCGACCGAAATCTAACCTGGCAACAGGTTAAAGCGATAGCCGGGCAACGCTCAGGATGGAGATCTTTCAAGTCGGCCCTTTACACCACCGGAGGTGTACAGGATCCATATGTTAGTAAAACACGGGTTGCAAGCACATGATGCCGATAGACATTAGAGTGGGGCGTCATGGTCATTTTTTCAAATCAATGGTTTTTCGAAGCCAATCTGGGTCCTGAACAACTGTGCAGAATTTGGGACCGATTGGTTGCTCCTCGCTTTCCGCATCGCGTTTGAAGTTTGTATGGAAATTAGTATGGAAGAACGTATATTTTTGCATTTTTACTTCTAGATGCCTCAGTTCATCGTAAACCAAGTGGCATAATACGTTAAAGTATAACCCAAAGGATGCCGAAAAACTTTGCTGAAGAAGGCATGTTGCTGGAACGTCCACGAAAAAAGTTATAACGCTTCGAACATTGAGTGTTCAAACCATATGCAAAAAATCGTTTATTCTGCCAGCACTGCCGTACTACGTAGACTAATAATTTAACTGAATGTTATTTCAAAATAATTGATCTTATAGGGCTTTAGAGATAATGGGAGCTATCTGGAATAATTTCACAAAGAAAAAAATCCGACAAGAAGGAAGATGGGTTTTGCCATCGGACAATCATAGGTGCTGGCAGAAACGTTGATTTCTTGCATATGGTTTGAACAATCAATTTTCGAAACGTAATAACATTTTTTGTAGACCTTCCAGCTACGTACCTTCTTCGGTAAAGTCTTTCGGCATCTTCCAGACTATATGCTAACGTATTGAGTCACGTGATTGATGATAAATTGAAACCGCTAAGAGCAAAAATGTAAAAAAGTACGTTTTCCCATACTAATCTTCATGTAAATTTAAAACGCGATGCGGCATGCGAGGTTGCAACCAATCGAGCCCATATTTTGCACAGTTGATTGGGGTCCCAAAACGAGTCAGAAAAACCTTGATCTCACTTGATTGGATGAAGTTTGCGTTCTCCATACAACAGCGCCCCACTCTAATAGACATACTCCTGGCGGAAGATCTTAAGTGCTTCAACGATAGGGAATAAGTGCAACAGCGACGAGAGCAGCTTCGCCTCTCAAATGGCAGAGTGCATGGGGTACCACAGTAAAAGGTCCTTAGACCAACAGATTAATTCCGAATATGTCGAGTTGGGTTAATAGAAAGCATGGTCAGATCAACTATCCTCTTACACAGATGTTGCCTGAACATGGCTGTTTTAAAAAGTTCTTGCATAGGTTCGAATTTGCAGAATCTGCAGAGTACCCGGAATGCATAGGCGTGGTAGAGTCGGGGAAGCATGTGATGTTTACATGCCCACGATTCGATGTTGAGCGACATGATATGCTGCTTGTCAGCGGCATGGCACGAGCCCGGGCAACCTCACTGAGAGGATGTGCCGGGATGAAGTTATTTGGAATGCGGTGAACACGCCAGCTCAGCAGATTATGTCGAAGCTGCAGCGGTGGTGGCCTCTTGAATAAAACCAACGGCGACAGTAGAGACTACTGTGATGCTGGTTTGTTTAAGTCTTAGGCCGTAATGCCAAATTCAAGCTATATTGGACACGGTTTGGTCTCTAAAATTCTCTAAAGTTTTGGAAAGCCAACCAAAAAGAACACATGGACTTTGGAATATTTTGGATCCAAACTTCGACAGATTTGAGGCAGCTCTGAATCAACAATTTCATGTCAACTGCAATACTCGTTCCATGGCAAGCCACTAAGCTAGAGAACGCGTTTTCAGATGGATTAGAAAAGAGTAGGAATCCTCTCCAATCCGTGCTGGTCGCGATAACAAACTTATCGCGAGTTCGGGACTCTAACCAAAGGCGGAAGCACAAAAGACAGAATCTCGAAAGGTAGACCTTCTTATGCATGTAACAAAAGGCGAAGTATATTATATGGCAGAAATTTACCATTTCTTTGATTTACACAGACGTCTGCTTGAGGTAAGGAAGGACATAGTTTATTCTTTGAAGGCTCGCATTTGCCCGGTATAAGTTGAAGGCGGATATGATTCTTCTTTAAAAACACGCCCCTCCGTATATTTGTCTACTTTCCATCTATTGGAATCTCATCGCACAACTGAAACACCAGCAGCCTCTTAGTTTAGTATCCATTAAGCACTTCCAGAGTTATTAAGTGTTTGATTTCTATGCTTCGGAAAGGCGAGAAAATTTGCCACCCAACAACCTTTCAGACCATATAGAGATCAGTCACCTTCAGCATGGTATGCTTCGTACAAAGTCATATGCCTTATCGTTGCGCTACGGAAGGTCTCCTCCCCTCTAAACAACAAGAAAGCATGCATCTGGTCGATCAAAGTTCAAAGGATATCTTATCATAGAGAAAGGAAAATCACGAATTCTGCCTTTTGTGATTCCGCCTTTCGTGTTTCTGCCTTTTGTATCGTTCAGCCTTTCGTGCTTGGCCCTTTTGTCGGGCAGCCGTTACAGAACGTGTTTTCAGATGGATTCGAAAACCCGAGCAGACGAAAATAGCTCAATTTCTTTTTCTGTTATCTAAACATGATAGGTAACATCTCGCGACATGCTGTCTGTCGTGACAATATAAAATTAAGTAAATTGATATTTTTTCATTTTTTCTGTCTATTGAACCACTAGTTACCATTGACTTACTAACGACAACCTAAGGATTTCGATAAGGATTGACACCCAAACAAATCACAAGAATCATAAGACAACAATAAATTCAAATAAATAAAATTCTTTAATATACATATACCAAATAACTTAAGCCCACTTTATACAAATATTACTTTCAGTAGTATCATAGCATTCATCCAACTGAAAAACATTTACAATGCTTTCTCTTATTAGACTTTCCTAGTACATCAATTTTGTTTCTAATAATTTCTGTTGTTCGTTCTACAGCTCAGTGACAATAAGCAGCCCTAGCGACTAAGAAGTATTTCCCAAAATCCTAATAACTGGTTCGGTTGACTAGTGCGAGGAATGTTTCACTCTATGTCTGTCTTCAAAGGACGCTTACTTAAATTTTGTTCTCCTAAGATCTACCTTTCCTAATATGGTTCTAAACTGGGGTGGCATTGCGCATATCGATTTGAAACGAGCAAATCATATAAACTGTCGTAGGAAAATGCGGTCGAGGCGCGATGCGCAATGGGGCCCCTGATTTGGCAGCAAATATCTATGGTTGTTCTTTTGTTGTCTAGACTTGTGCTTATTCTATGAGTAGAGTGGCGTGAGATTGTCCCATTTGAATTACAAGTTTACAGACTCAAGGATAGTCAAGATCGAGTGACTCTTCGTTACTCATCTACTCGTAGAATAAGCCTAACACGCTTTTCTATCATATGTACAACTAAAACGAAACAACACAGCAATCAAATATTCTATATAGTGGAACGAGTTCCTCAACGATGATAAACGACAATTACATGACTATTATTCACTTTTTATCGTTTTACAATCAGAAATTTCTGATTTATTCGGCATTCATACGACGGTGACATCTACTTAAAATGGTAAACATTTTGGAAAACTTGAGGTTGTGATAAGAAGTGTTACTTGTGTGCGTAGCTGGCAGCTCGCCGTGATCCCATTAAAACTACGCTTGCACTTGCACTCCTATCAGCGAATCAAGAATTAATGTCGTAACACGTGAGGAATATTTAGGGGAATTGTTCATCTCTCGGTGCAATATTTGGTTCTAACTTTGGTACTTATGTTAAGTAAATTGCTAGAAAGACTATTAAAATGATGAGTGTTATCGCAACGCATATGGCAATCAAGACAGCTTTCTGCAAAGAAGTACAAAATAGAGAAAGAAAAGAAGAGAAACGAAAAGAAAAGAAAAAGTTTAATTATGGCTTCGCGGTAAAGGTGCTCTTCACACTGCTGGCACACTTATGCTGGTTAGATAAAGGACGGCAACAACCAAGAACCCAAATTGATGGTGTGTAGGACAACAAGGAGCAATGAGAAGATGATATGAACTAGACTGATCGAAAATTGTTGCCAAACGTATCATCGGAATCAATTTTGAAACATAGATTTTTAGGCTTATCAGAATTATATGATTATCCAAAGAAAAAACAGCCTTTCGAATAAAATATTATAATATGTAGAACAAATGAAAGTTACCAATTTTGAATCAGTCTAATTACATTGAAGTTCCGACTACGGATTCATATCCCAATTACAATCATTGAAATGACGATGAAACGAAACGTCTTTTGCAAAACTGTGCGCTAACCATTGGAAGAAGCTACATTTACACAAGCAACGGCGGGCATGACAATAGAATGTATATAGAAATGGGTAGCAAATTATTTTCCACTTTAATAAACGATTGATTTTCCGATAACCGGGTAGGAACACAAAACTTCCCCGCCCTCTTTACAAGTTTGGATGATCCCAACGATCACACATCGAGTGGACATTTAAGTTGGATGCTTAAACGGACAAATGGGAAATGTACACAGACACAAAGACAGAGATACGCCACAAATAAATGCCATGTCATGTTGCGCTTATGGTGCTAAATCATCAATTGACCTTATCAAAATGCTGATACAGCCACGACCTTTCAATCACTCGTATAATGAGCAGAATGTCATTCCATGAAGCCCAATAAATTGGAAATAACGAGCCATGCTACCACTTCAAACCTACATAAAAAGTACTGTAAAAAAATGAAATTCCAGCACCGAGAAGTTCAATCGCATGAGAGATAACAACCGTTCGTTGTTGGAAGACGATGAGTAATGATAACCAACGTGTTTCAATATAACAGAAAATAATCAGCTTTTCAGTCGCTTTAAGTATGTCGTACCCACGATGCCAATATTCCAAGAAACCATTAACATACTGCTTAAATAAAAACAAAATCAACACAGAGTCTGGAGCAGGTTCCATAACGAACGCCCAAATGGAACAGATATGAATGACATATGCCCGAATTAAATTCGCTCGAAGAGACCATTTGTTCGTTTGGAACAAACGGTTTGGTCAGGTAGGATTGTTTTCCGAATAACATAAGGCAATGCCATTCGAAATGAACAGGAAGTAAAAGAATGCTTAATCCATTTGCCCGGAATATGACACAAGAGAATTCTTTTATGACACCCATATTCCCGGTTAGGTACCTTGAAGAAAGTGAATTGTTTTCTTTAAATAATTTTAATTTTTTCTCGTTTGGAATAATACTGATTAGAATGATGGTGAATAGAGAAGGAATCAATTGCTCTTCGCATTTTCTGGAAGAATTCGTGCTTTAAGAGGAGAAGGTATAACCCATTAGGCATAAATACTTTAGGCATAATGGACGTCAGGCGCTACAAAGGCAGACTTATGGCATTAAGATCGTAAAGGCAACCTGCGGTACGGGATAATCGAAAACATCCTGATAGATATGGAATCACGGTTTGTGACGTCTCAAAGTATATGAATCAAGAAAACAAGCGTCCAGAGCTCCATCTGATCATATTGCGAGACATACATACTGTACTGCCGTGAATGGCATATCTGTCCCATCTTTGCTGGATTTCCTATTCATATGGGACAAATATGCGATTCACGGCAGTGTAGTAGCAATGTGTTAAAGGAGGATATCACCGCGATAGGTGCATTTGGAAAAAGGCGAACTTGCGGAAAATTAGGTCTCTCAACGATATCATTGTCCAAAGTGTTCAGCATCGAAAGCATAAGAAACGCAATGCTACGCTGTACACCACTTGCCCCGCTTTTGGCCACGGTACACGCAACTGTCATATGAAGTCTGGTTGTGTGAATTGTACGAAAAACCACGCACCCAAGGATTGCCTTATTGGACGAAAAAATTTACTTGTCATAGGACAAGTTTGTACAATCCCATTTAATTCCATTACTTAAGTGGTGGAATTAAATGGGATTGTACAAACTCGTCTTATGACAAGTGAAGACATTCCACTAAAAAGCACAAAAAAAATTTCTTAACGAAAAAATTGAGCCTAAGAGAGATGCCGGTCATGAAAGCAGCAACCAAGTTTGCTCCAAAATATGCGGAGTTGCGGAGTAAGTATATGGAGATCCGTAAAAAGGCGTCCACGAAAAGCAATCGTGATACTAAATGACGTCCCGTCTGTCCCTCCGGTACAATGTACAGAATCTGCCACCACTTTAGTCTCGTCGCCAAGCATTTCCATTGCCTTTTCCATCAGTGCAAGAACGTATTGCGGCAGCGACTGCATCCTCTTCGGCTTCACCTCCAGGATAAGATAATATTGGACCTAGTGCCTCCATCAACAAGCATCCTCTACTCCTCACTGAGCTAACTCTGTGTTTGAACCTACGACGGTTACGCACTTGTCGTCCCAAAGAACAACAAATTCAGGCCGCTGCTTCAGCGATTTTAGAGTTGCTTACTTAAAATAGGCCTTGAAGTCTCCATCGGTATCCTGAACTGGGACGTCTGTTCAAACAATAACAAACATTTTGAGCTCAGTGACATTGACATATCAATCATTATCACGCATCTCAACCATGAGTCTATCGTCTGCATACCAGATTTTCGTATCGTCAGAAGGAAGAGGCGTAGCCATTGTTCTCCGACGAAATACCGACTGGAAGGCTGCCAGCATTAAATCATCGAGGCCCAGGAATTTCCTTGCAGCAATTCCTCCGGAAGTTCCTCCACAAATTCCTTCGGAAGTTCCTCCTGCAATTCCTTCGGAAGTTCCTCCGGAAGTTCCTCCAAGAATTCCTCCAGAAGTTCCTCCAAGAATTCCTCCGAAAGTTCTTCCAGGAATTCCTCCGGAAGTTCCTCCAGGAATTCCCCCGGAAGTTCCTCCAGGAATTCCTCCGGAAGTTCCTCCAGGAATTCCCCCGGAAGTTCCTCCAGGAAATCGTCCGTAAGTGCCTCCAGGAATATCTCCGGAAGTTCCTCCAGGAATTCCTCCGGAAGTTCCTCCAGGAATTCCTCCGGAAGTTCCTCCAGGAATTCCTCCGGAAGTTCCTCCAGGAATTCCTCCGGAAGTTCCTCCAGGAATTCCTCCGAAAGTTTCTTCGGGAATTCCTCCAGGAATTCCTCCGGAAGTTCCTCCAGAGTTCCTCAGGAAGTTCCTCCAGGAATTCCTCCGGAAGTTCCTCCAGTATTTCCTTTCGAAATTCCTTCAGGAATTCCTTCGGTAGTTCCTCAAGGGATTCCTTCGGAAGTTCCTCCAGGAGTTCCTTCGGAAGTTCCTCCAGGAATTCCTCCGGAAGTTCCTCCAGGAATTTTTCCCAAATTCCTCCAGGAATTCCTCCGGAAGTTCCTCCAGGAATTCTTCCGAAAGTTCCTCCAGGAATTCCTCCGGAAGTTCCTCCAGGAATTCCTCCGGAAGTTCCTCCAGGAATTCCTCCGCAAGTTCCTCCAGGAATTTCTCCGGAAGTTCCTCCAGGTATTCCTCCGGAAGTTCCTCCAGGAATTCCTCCGGAAGCTCCTCCAGGAATTCCCCCGGAAGTTCCTCCAGGAATTCCTCCGGAAGTTCCTCTAGGAATTTCTCCGCAAGTTCCTCCAGGAATTTTTCGCAAGTTCCTCCAAGAATTCCTCCGGATTGTTTATTGTAATAAATCCTCCGGAAGTTCCTCCAGGAATTTCTCCGCAAGTTCCTCCAGGAATTTTTCGCAAGTTCCTCCAGGAATTCCTCCGGAAGTTCCTCCAGGTATTCCTTCGGAAGTTCCTCCAGGAATTCCTCCGGAAGTTGCTCCAGGAATTCCTCCGGAAGTTCCTCCAGGAATTCCTCACGAAGTTCCTCCAGGAATTCCTCCGGAAGTTCCTCCAGGAATTCTTCCGGAAGTTCCTCCAGGAATTCCTCCGGAAGTTCCTCCAGGAATTCCTCCGGAAGTTCCTCCAGGAATTCCTCCGGAAGTTCCTTCAGGAATTCCTCCGGAAGTTCCTCCAGGAATTCCTCCGGAAGTTCCTCCAGGAATTCCTCCGGAAGTTCCTCCAGGAATTCCTCCGGAAGTTCCTCCAGGCATTACTCCGGAAGTTCCTCCAGGAATTCTTACGGAAGTTCCTCCAGGAATTACTCCGGAAGTTCCTCTACGAATTCCTCAGGAAATTTCTCCGGGAATTTCTCCGGAAGTTCCTTCAGGAATTCCTCCGGAAGTTCCTCCAGGAATTCCTCCGGAAGTTCCTCCAGGAATTCCTCCAGAAGTTCCTCCAGGAATTCCTCCGAAAGTTCCTCCAGGAATTCCTCCGAAAGTTCCTCCAGGAATTTCTCCTTAAGTTCCTCCGGAAGTTCCTCCAGGAATTCTTCCGGAAGTTCCTCTTAGAATTCCTCCGGTAGTTCCTCCAGGAATTCCTCCGGGAGTTCCTCCAGGAATTCTTCCGGAAGTTTCCTGATTCGTCCTGGAATTCCTCCGGAAGTTCCTCCAGGAATTCCTCCCGAAGTTCCTCCAGGAATTCCTCCTTAAGTTCCTGTGGAAGTTCCTCCAGGAATTCCTCCGGAAGTGCCTCCAGGAATTCCTCCAGGAATTCCTCAAGGAATTTCTCCGGAAGCTCCTCCAGGAACTCCTCTGAAAATTCTTCTAGGAATTCCCTCGAAAGTTCCTCCAGGAATTCCTCCAGTAATTCCTCCGGAAGTGCCTTCAGGAATTCCTCCGGAAGTTCCTCCAGGAATTCCTCAAGGAATTTCTCCGGAAGTTCCTCCAGGAACTCCTCCGAAAGTTTTTCGAGAAGCTCTATTCCTCCGGAAGTTCCTCCAACCATTACTTAGGAACTTCCTCCAGCCTTCAGGAATCACTTCGAACTTCCTTCAGGAATTTTCATCAGGGATTCCTCCAAAATTGCCTCCAAAACATTCCTCCAAAATTCCTGCGGAAGTTTTACCATGAATTCTTCTGTAAGTTTCTCCATGAATTCTTCCAGAAATTCCTCCGGAATTCCTACGATGGTTTTTCCAGCCTCCAGAAATTGCTTCGGAAGTTCATCCAAGCATTCCGGAAGGTCCTCCAGGAATTCTTTTGAAGGTTCCTCCGAAATTCTTCCGAAAGTTTTTCAAGGAAATCTTTCAAAAATTCCTTCCGGAAATCCTCAGAAATTCAGATGAAAGTTCTTCCAGGAATTCCTCCGAAAACTTCTTCATAAATGCCTCAAGAAGTTCCTCCGGAAATTTGTCGTATTTATCCTAAATTTTCGAAATGTCACTTCAATCTGTCAAAAAACTAAAAGAGCAGATTTTTCGTTTTATTTAAAACTATAGATTATTAGTTTTCGATGTGCTCTCATCGAAAACAGGATTAGATTTCCATTTGATGTTACAGTAAGATTTTTCTGCTATACGTTTTGTTATTTCAACCGTCCAAAGAGATATCAAATAAAGTAATCACATTCGGCGATTTCACAACATCAAAACAAGTTATCGATTTGCTCTCAAGCTTTGCTCGGATATGCCCCCAGCAACGGGCTGGGCGAATTTTCAAAGAGTGTGAATCCAGTTGTGTAGCTAGACACAAATTATAAAACGTAAACATCGGTTGATGAATACTTGCAGTCTTTGCGTGATCTCTGCTGATATACACATTTGCCTTGGTTTGATTTGTCGTATCTGATTTGTTTTATTTATCTGATTTTTTTGTCTGCTCTTATTTGTCTTCTCTTACTACTGATTTACAGATTTACTGACTTACTACTTACAGACAAGTATCTTACTAGATACTTGTATTATTTCTCTTGTCTTGTCTTATTCATCTTTCCTTGTTATGCTTTTCTCATTTGTCTTATCTTATACACCCAGGTTTTTTTACACGGTTGGAATTCATTAATTTCCCGGTTAACCCGAACTTTCACAGCTTTTTAAATACCACCTGAATTTTCTTTGATTTTTTGTGAATTTTTTCGTGGGGTTATTTGACGCTGAAGGTCTTAAACGACTAAAACCAAACCGTGTAAAAAAGCCTTGGTGTATATCACATACCTTATTTTAATTTAAATACTTGACAGACTCAACACCACTCGAATGGGAATTTTTGCCGTGGACTGAGAAAAAATATACTGTTGACCATTTTTGTTAAGGATCCATAGTATGTACTTTTTATTACACCAAAATGCATACAGAAAAAACAGAAAAATCAATAACTAATTTCTGAATCAATTCCTAGACTTTTAAGCACTGAAAAGAAACAGCCTTGACAACAAAACAGGAGTTTTTTAGAAATTGATAAAAAATAGAGACGCTTTTATAGAAATTTCTAACAGAAACATATTTTTTTTTTAAATGCGTTGTTTCTTGGGTCACCTGCTGCAACTTAGGCTTAACAAATGCATCAATCATTGAAGTATCATCACTATTGATATACCAACATATTGATGATGAAAAAACCCTGCATGACCGTAGAAATCCTATTTAGTAATCATACATTTTGACTGAAATAGAAACCCATTTTTCCTAGATTAAAATAAATTAAAGGGAATCGATAAGCTTGACGAGATATAATGTTATTATTCCAGTACAAAATAAATATTTATGATTAAATGTCACGGCAGAGGGAGGCTTCACAAAACCCACGTGTAGCTTTTGACATAGCAGCTACATATGACTGAGCTGTACGTAGGCAGCAACGAGTTGATCCAATTTCGAGGAACAGCTCACACATAGCAGCATCAAAAACACCGCAACGCAACGGTCGGTACATTTACTTCAGAAGGCATCACAGGAAGTGAAAATACCACCACCCACTAAACTCCCGTTCAGCATTAACCGCTGAATGGTACAGCAGCAGGAAGCTACCTGATAATTACCAGAGGTCACCAGTGGCAAGACCTTTCGACGCAAGAACAAAAAAATACGAAACACATTCTACTAGCATCAAGCTGACGAAACCAAAACCGGTAAACAGGAATAAATCTCGGGTAATTTGTACCCTTCAGTTTTCCTCGTGTAGGTTGTCGGTGCCTGGCAGGCAAACAAGCCGGATAAAATTTGCAAATGCCACCCTATGGCTGTGGGATGAATCAACCGAGGGTAGGCTCTGTTGTTGTGCTGTGCCATTTAAAGGTGAAAGATGGTTCGGTACCTGAGCTCAAATGTTTTGAAGTAATAAAAGAGGATTACTAAGTAGTCTCTCATGAATTTGACTGAAGCAGCCTGTTCACATCCAAGTCTGTTCTTGTAAGAATTGTGACAAACTTTGTGAAATAAACTTCAAGTAAATCGTAACGTTGGTTCGAAAATTAACTTTAACACTGTCTACATAAAAATAAAGTAACAAACGAAAATCAGTTCGCTTTCAAGACTTCATCATATCTAGCTTAATCCATGTAGGCCCATCGAATGAAATCACAATGGATTTCAGTATGAAAACAGAAGGAAATGAGAATTCCGGCCTTAGTGGTGCATCGAAGCGACACCTACGTTCCACATTTCACAAAAGTTAACGATGCTGGTGGTAAGTAAAGTTCGTGGCTGTGACACACCTTCAAGGTACCACCACGTTGTCCCTTGCATATGGAGGTATATGTGCTGATAAGACCCATCATGCTCCACGCCCACAGGCAGGCTGCCAGTTTGGCATCTGACTCCCGAGCCGTGGATAAGTGAAAAAGGACAAGCAACGGATGAATAAAGCGAGTGGCCCACTCCAATGATGGTTGTTTGCCCAGATAGGCATCATCCACATCACACCACCGAGAGAGACGAAACGAAAAGTAAGCAAACCCCTCCGGCACGGACTGACACCGATCTTAAGCTAAAGCTGAGGATAATGTGCGATAGATGGTATTACATTTTTTGAGCGATATTATGTAGGCACGTGGAATTCTTTCACTGTTAAGAAAAACGAGAAATCAAGGTAGGATAAAAGGCCACATAACGCCCCTCTCCCCTCGGGAGGTCTTTACAGTATTTTCGCATTTTTAGCATGTTTAAGCAAGACGTACACCGCATAAGAAATATTACCAAGAATACGAAGTTGTTAAGCGTTGAATTTGGTGAAAGATTTGTCAAAATTTCGGAAAACTTTACAGAGGATTTAGTAATCGTTAGGCATCTCATCATAATATTAAAATAAACAAATAACAAAAAACTGTCGAAATATACCAAATTTCAAAAAATAAGTCTACAGAGATCTAGGATGCTGCTA
This sequence comes from Armigeres subalbatus, assembly GCF_024139115.2. NCBI lineage: Eukaryota > Metazoa > Arthropoda > Insecta > Diptera > Culicidae > Armigeres > Armigeres subalbatus. The sequence continues at coordinate 546,085 of NW_026943277.1, read as the reverse complement.
AGTATGACAATCCAAAGGTTCCCCCTAACGCATGCTACAAGACTGTCCTCCGTTATGGTCGTTTTGTAAGGCTCAATCCTTTGAGCTGATAAAATGACTGAGTGAGTGAATGAAGTGAAGCATAAAAAGTTTCACTTTTGCGGCAGGCAAGAGTGCCTTCTTACAGATGGTGTAAAAATCAACTCAACAGTTGTAGTGGGTCGATTCTGAGCAGCCCAACTCCACAATATCTGGATTACCTTCCCATGTGTCTGAACTAGATTCAATACATTGATTGGAATAAACATAAAGAAAAGCCTGATTTTTTCTGAAATCTTTTCAATATGTATGATACGAGACGCTAAAACTATTTTATTATGTTTATTCTCTAGTGATAAACTGCTAAATAAAGAAAATTTACAAAACAATGAAGGAAAATAAATGAGATGTAAAAGATAAAGATTTTTTGTTTGAGACAGATTGATGACGTTCAGAATTCAAAAAGTTCTAGGAAATTCCACCAGGAGAGGCCAGAGTTGAGCTGAAAAAACGCATCCTTTACCTCGCAGATAATAACTGTGAAAGTGCTTAATAAACACTAAGCTGCGAGGCGGTAGTGTCCCAGTGGGGGATGTAATGTCAATGAAGAAGAAGAGGCGCTTCCCAGTTTAAAAATTTGATTTAAACGAATAATTATTAAGGTTTCCAACCGTAAATCTATCGGAATTTTCACTGAAAGTAGAGTTTATACAAAAAGTGGTTTGAAATTTAGAATTTTCGGTTTTTATGGCTTCCACAGAAAAGTCTTACTAGGAATTTCGAAGACTATTCTTTGGGTTTCAACGGCAATTTCCACCGAATGTTTGGAATGAACTTTTCTGAATGTTTCAGAAAAGCGAACCCTAGTACCCTAGTAGCTAGACATAATTTAGAATAGCAATATTTTTCACTTTCTTCGAGTTAAGGATATTAAAATGTGTTAGTACATATAGCTTATTCGACTGTCTAGCTAAACATCTTACATCCTACTCTAAAATCCAACCTTTTGCAATGCCATCCTCAAATTTTCATTCTACTTATCGAATGGAGGCGCGGAAGAAGTTACTCGTTAGACAGAAAGTGTGGATGGAAGAACAGCTGAAGCAAGAACGAGAGATGCAGGAATCAGAACTCCAGGCTGAGCGCGAGATGGAGGAAAATCAGCTAGAGCACGAGCAGAAGATTCTAAATGCTCAGCTTGCTGCGGAGCAGGAGTTTGTCGAGAAGCGGGAGGCGATTCGGAACCAGTTCGAGAGATGCATTAATAGGGTCAAAGCTTTGAAGGATCAAGAAAGTGTTGTCAGCCGGACGAAGGAAGACAATCCCAAGTGGAAAGTGGATAAGTGGCTTGAAGACCACACCAAGAAAGCAGTCGAGCAGCCTTCGACCGTCGACTTTCGAGGAGCGTATCCGAAGGGAACAGATCTTTTGGAAGCGAGTGCAGGTTTAAGCAAAGTTGGTGAAAAGCCAAAGCCTGCGAGAAAAGTGCCGATACCTTCCGAGAATGAAGACGAATCGGACGATGAAAGTGAAACAGGCGAAGAACCGGAGGACGAGGTGAAACGCAACCGGGGCCGGCATAACAGTGTACGTAGCAGCAAAGCTTGTGATGGGTCGGGCGAGTAGGCCGAATAACGCGAAATCAGCTAGCCGCTCGGAACGCACTGTCACAGCGCCTTCCAACGATTCGCGGTGAACGAGAAGTCTGACCGTTGTTTATTAGCAGCTTCGAGTATACTACAGTTGCTTGTGGATTTTCAAACCTTGAGAATGTGAAACGTCTACAGCAGCGGTTCTGAACCTGGGGTACATGTACCCCTGGGGGTACCTTCGCCGGGCCCAGGGGGTACCTCGGACGGAGTTTATACAATTTTAATCAAAACTTATTGATAAAATTTTTATATACGTATATTTTTTCACAATTTTGTTTTGTTCATAATATGCATTGCGATCGGGGCCCTCCTTAGCCGTGCGGTAAGACGCGCGGCTACAAAGCAAGACCATGCTGAGGGTGATTCCCGGTGCCGGTCTAGGCAATTTTCGGATTGGAAATTGTCTCGACTTCGCTGGGCATAAAAGTATCATTGTGTTAGACTTACGATATACGAATGCAAAAATGGTAACTTGGCTTAGAAACCTCGCAGTTAATAACTGTGGGAGTGCTTAATGAACACTCTCTGTCCTAGTGTGGGGGTGTAATGCCAATAAGAAGAAGAAGATGCATGGCGATCAGTAACTCAAATATTATTGAGTCATTCCCTTCACAACCAGCACGGTGAATTAGGGGCAGTGGATAAAAAATCAAAAGAACAGAACGACGAATGAACCAATTTTTAAAATCTTCTATACCATCTACCTGATCGAAGCAAAATGTTGAATTATATTTTCTGCTATGCTTAATATGCTATGCAGATGAAGATTTGCTTCTGAACTAAATTTAAGAGTCTACACGTTTGGAAGCTTCCATTTGAGAGACATGAAAGCTTTTTTCCGCAAAGCTCAGTTGCTTCGTTGTAAGAGGATTGGAACCATCCTTCTACGCTGCTCGAAAGCCTCCTTTCCATCAGCCCGAAGGACCCCTTTCAAGAGGCCCGAAAGCCTCCTTTCAAAAGGCCCGGAAGCCTCCTTTCAAGAGGCCCGAAAGCCTCATTTCAACAGGCCCGGAAGCCTCCTTTCAAGAGGCCCGGAAATCTTTGGAAGCCTCTTTCAAGAGGCCCGGAAGCCTCCTTTCAAGAGGCCCGGAAGCCTCCTTTCAAGAGGCCCGGAAGCCTCCTTTCTAGAGGCCCGGAAGCCTCCTTTCAAGAGGCCCGGAAGCCTCCTTTCAAGAGGCCCGGAAGCCTCCTTTCAAGAGGCCCGGAAGCCTCCTTTCAAGAGGCCCGGAAGCCTCCTTTCAAGAGGCCCGGAAGCCTCCTTTCAAGAGGCCCGGAAGCCTCCTTTCAAGAGGCCCAGAAGCCTCCTTTCAAGAGGCCCGGAAGCCTCCTCTCAAGAGGCCCGGAAGCCTCCTTTCAAGAGGCCCGGAAGCCTCCTTTCAAGAGGCCCGGAAGCCTCCTTTCAAGAGGCCCGAAAGCCTGCTTTCAAGAGGCCCGAAACCATCCTTTCAAGAGGCCCGAAAGCCTCCTTTCAAGAGGCCCGAAAGCCTCCTTTCAAGAGGCCCAGCAGCCTCCTTTCAAGAGGCCCAGCAGCCTCCTTTCAAGAGGCCCGGAAGCCTCCTTTCAAGAGGCCCGGAAGCCTCCTTTCAAGATGCCCGAAAGCCTCCTTTCAAGAGGCCCAGCAGCCTCCTTTCAAGAGGCCCAGCAGCCTCCTTTCAAGAGGCCCGGAAGCCTCCTTTCAAGAGGCCCGGAAGCCTCCTTTCAAGAGGCCCGGAAGCCTCCTTTCAAGAGGCCCGGAAGCCTCCTTTCAAGAGGCCCGAAAGCCTCCTTTCAAGAGGCCCGAAAGCCTCCTTTCAAGAGGCCCGCAAGCCTCCTTTCAAGAGGCCCGAAAGCCTCCTTTCAAGAGGCCCGGAAGCCTCCTTTCAAGAGGCCCGGAAGCCTCCTTTCAAGAGGCCCGGAAGCCTCTTTTCAAGAGGCTCGGAAGCCTCCTCTCAAGAGGCCCGGAATCCTGCTTTCAAGAGGCCCGGAGGCCTCCTTTCTAGAAGCCCGGAATCCTCCTTTCAAGTGGCCCGGAAGCCTCGAAATCCAAGTGACTCGGAAGCTTTTCTCCAAGAGCTCGGAATAATGAAAATTTCAGCCAACTTTATGTAGAGTCATATAGCCCGTTAATTTTTAGTTGTTTTTTTTTCATATACCTTATGAGTCACACTTATTTTCATTTAACAGCAAAAAAATGAACAGGGGGTACCTCAATTTATGCAAAGGTGCGAAGGGGTACCCCTCACGAAAAAGGTTGAGAACCGCTGGTCTACAGAATTATCTTCAAGGAAATGCGCTTGAAGCAGTTGAAGCCGGATTTGGTTCCAGATATGATTTGCGATCTTTGAAACCTATTTGGCAGGCCGGAGAAACTTCTGAAGACATTGATGGTGAAGGTTAGGAATACTCCCCTCCGAAAGCTAACGGACTGGAAACTTTCATCAACTTCGGAATAACAGTTGTGTGATCATCTGGAAGCTGGACGATTAGGAGATCACCTCAAAAATCCGATGCTGGTACAGGAGTTAGTCGATAAGCTTCCGCCGAGTTACAAACTGGATTAGGTCCGGTATAAGCGTGGGAAAGTGGGCAGCCCATTGAGGATGTTCACGAACTTCGCAACAGACATTGTCGCTGACGTGTCCAAAGTTGCGGATTTTTCTTTACTGTCGATAAACGAGAGATCGCGTGCTGGAATAGAAAACCCCAGAAAGGAGATTTTGCATGTACATGATTCAGCTCACGAGCAAAGTGAAGACTCGTGTGGTGAAGACTCAAGTGGTGGAGAAGTCGTCTGGTCATGCTGGATTTGCAAAAGTTCAGATCATCTGATCCGGGCTTGCTCAAAATTCAAAGACATGAACAATCAACGTAGAGCGGTCTAAAGCGATCAGAAGGCAGCAGTTCTGTGAAGTCTGCCTGAATAAACATGGTGGTGGACGCTGCTATTCGATGATCCGGTGTATGGTGCAGAGATGTAATGGAAACCACCATCCTCTCTTGCATCGAGTAGAAGAATCGGTACAGTTGCAAAGGGCAAAATCGAACTGTTCCGTCATATTTCGAATGATGCATGTAACGCTTCATTTTGGTAAACGACAGCTTGATACGATCGCCTTTCTGTCATCCGCTACTCTAGTGGACCGAACGACTGAAAGCCGAAGGAACTCCTGAGCCGCCAATTGTCACGTGGACAGGAAACATAAAACGACTTGCGAACCAGGATTGCATTGTGTTCTGAGTGAGTCGTCTGTTTCTCTGTGACTAAAGCGTGCTGAATTATCAAAACAAAAAGTTCGTGAGAATTATGACATTGTTGAACTAATCGATCTTCGTACTAGAGCTGAATTACGGCGGAACATAAACGCATTGCTAGATAAGAATATGGTTCAAAATATGAAAGAAATCAATGGGGCCAGACATGGAAAAATGGGAGTATCAGAAAGCAAGTAGCGGAACTTCCTCAGTTGGGCACAATGGAAAGTAACCCTGAGCCGGGACGGGCAGAGTTACAGGTCGGGGAATGTTGGGACAACACTGGTCCGCGTCATGTCGCATCCATTGTGGAGCGAACATGAACAAGCAGTATATTGATACTCGAAGAAATAGGAAAAGGAAAGGGAAATAGTGTCATCCGGGAGAGCATAAACAAACGAAAATTGGATTCAATACAGGTTTGAAAGTTTAGAAAATAGTGCTTTAGTTTCGAGATGAAGATTAATATCGATACAATAGATTATTTTGTTTCGGTTTTTTTTCCTGTCCGGGTGTGCCACTGCGACCAATTATTAGATCTATTGTAGCGTTACCCGTACCCTTAGTGTTTAAGTGCATGTCGAATTACTCCAGTGCTATTGAGAAGCAATGCAGTATCGGTTGCAATATCGGTAAATCAATCCTTTCTTGAGAAAACAGAACAGTAATACTGTTTTTGGCCATGCATCGGAGCCCTAGCCACATCCTTGTCTTGCTTCTAGAATATCACCAGTGAAACAATGAAAACCCGGGATTTAGCTCTGTCTACAAGACCATTTCAAGCAAGAGAATTTGTTCAGTAATAAGAACTTCCATGTGTTCCTCTCACTACCATTGTTCACCAGTTCAAGAAGAGTTAGTACGTATTTAAACCCCTAACTCGATTTTTCCAGCAGCCAGTTCAGCCTAGGACCGGGTACCGAGGTTTTTTAACTAATTGCTTGAAAAGTTGTTTCCGCTGCATCCAGTTTAGCCTCAAACAAGAGGAATTCGAGTCTTTCAACTGTCTGCAAGGTAACATTAATTACGTTTTATTTCTGAGACTGCTGTTGGTAGCGAGGACTAAATACGATGAATCCTTAATTACCACAACTTATTGCCCCAGCTAGAAAAATGGATTAGGCTAGGGCTCTGTTTGGTAGATCTTACACCGCAACACACTACGTCAAAGTGATCTACCGTGTTACGGGAACTGTGCTACCAAATCTGGTCGGGTGATAACAAATCATTCATCGTAAGTAAGATATAGAAGCTAGAAGAAACGAGAGTTAAAATTTGTTTCTTTCATTCAATTGCAAAAGGATTTGAAGCATATCTCTAGGATAATCGAAAGCCTCCTACTAAGAAGCTCGGAGGACTCCTTTCAAGAGGTTCGGAACCCTCCTTTTAAGAGGTTCAGAAACTTTCTTCCGAGCTGTCTGAAAGCATTCTTTTCTTTAAACTTTCTCTCTTTTAGAGCCTTTTAGGCTCGAAAGTCTCTTTTCGAGAGGCTCGGAAGACTCCTTTCAAGAGGCTCGAAATTCTCATTTTAACCAACTCGGAAGTCTACTTTCAACACGCTTGAAAGCCAACTTTCAAGAAGCCCGGAATCCTCTTTTCAAGAAACTCGGAAACCTTCTTCCAAAAGGCCCGGATGCTTTCTTTAATACTTTTTTCCTCTATACTTTCTATCTTTTTTCTTCCCTCCCTTCTTTTAAAAGGCCCCGAAAGCTCTTTTTAAAAGATCAGAAAGGCTCCTTTTAAGAAGCATGGAAGCCTAATTTTAAAAGGTTCGTAAGTCTCCTTTCATGGGGCTCAGAAACTTCCTTTCAAGTGGTTCGGAAGCCTTTCTTTCCTTTGTAAGATGTCTTATTAGATTTTGACGAAAGCTATACAAATGACTAACACCTTGCGCTGTTCAGTTTTTGCCAGATGATCATGTTCATTCCGAAATGAATCTTTAAGATTAAATGTATCATTAAAGGAATTAGATTAGCTTGAAGTTTTATACAATTCTGGAACCCGTTCTGTGGCTTTCGGGGGGTTAACTAATGTCAGTTTGATCATTTTCATTATTCATTTATGATAATAATCAATATGCAGTATGTTCTAAATGAATATTTTATTGAATGTTTATTATTTGAAGTTGTCAATGCTCATCTAGACAGGTAATGTTTACCTTCTTGTCTGTTAGAAATATCAATACTACGATTTTTCACATTTCGATAACAATATCTAACGAGTTTGCAAGCCAAAGCATCGTTGCGGCACTTAGTTTCGAATTAAGACCACGCCTCCATAATAACATTTTCTGGTGATGATATCAAAATTTTAACTCAATTATATCAATGGTTGTTGCTTAAAACAACGTCTGGCATTATTAGATAATTCGATAAAAATATATATTTTCTCAGTTTAATCTATCTATCTTCTATATAATAAAAATGAAATGGTCTGTGTTCGTATACGCACGCATAACTCGAAAACGGCTGGATGGATTTTCTTCATTCCCTCAACAGTTACATTTGTTATACTTTCCGATGGGTTTATATGATATTTCCTCAGTCAAAAATTATTAGTAAAGTTGTGTAAATCGTGAAACACTAAAATAAGGATTCATATGGGAGTTTTGCATGGGCAGTTCCCAATGCGCATTTTCGCCTACTATGCAGGACAACGACTGCCGGGTCAACTAGTTTCATATAAAAATTATAACAATATTAGTACCTATGTTTATTTTTTTCCAAATCACATTTTTTTGTACACAGATTATGTATTCTTTATTGGGCAGGCTTGTCAAAAACCTCTTTGCGTAGTGGAAATGGACCCTAATTCAGAGTTTTTTTTTTCGAATTCCTGAAGAAGTTTTCAGGGAAACTAAAAAGAGTTTCATGAGAAAATTCAAAAAATAAATGACTCGAAGAAATTTAAATAACCATTCACCGTGGAAATTAGTTTCCCAAGCAATTGAGAAGAATTCCACATGTAAGCTCAAAATAATTCCGAATAATTTCCAAAGTGCTTTCTGAAGAATTTCACGAAGAAATTGAGAATAGGTTATCGAAGAAACTCATGAAAATTTTCCGAACAAATTTTGAAGAATTTTTAGAAAAAAAAATCAGAAGAATTTCTCAAGATATTTAGAAGAATATTCTTGAGATAGAACTCTTAAAGGAAATTTAGAAGAATGTCACGAACATATTCAGAAAAATTACTCGAGGAAATGCATAGAAATGTCCAGAGGAAATTCAGAAAATAATCATACTCTTCAAAATTCAAATGATTTTCCTGCGAAATGTCTTCGAGAATACATAAAGCTTCATCTCATAAATCTTATGTTCATCCCATCAAAAACAAATCAATGAAAAGAAATTAGATTTGTTTCTTATTTTTGTAATTTTTTCGGCAGTGAACACGCATGTTAGGTAGAAAGACAAGAGGGATTCTTTCGCCACTAGATGAATATACGTTAAGATAAAAATGGGAGCAGTTCTACGACTTTTTACCTCACAATTGATAAATACGTTTGACATATGTAGTTGCTTAGAAAAGGTAATTCATTATCAATTACGACACATTTTGATGCATAACAATTAAAGCAATTTAAGTTCAAAAGAGCCTCCAGCGAACTCCATTGAACAAATATGGAATAACCTCTTCGTTACAGGGTTTTCACCCACTACTATTTGCGAGCTATTATTATATCCTCTAATGCTGTAAACAACTAGAAAGGAGAAAAACATATTCAGAAGACCCTTCACCAGATCCGAGCCGCGAACAACGATACAAAACATCATTAGCCGAGTTAACGTCAATCGATCAGTAATAAGTTAGTTTCTGAGGTTAACTACAATCAACGACAACAGCAGCAGCGATATCTCCACCCTCCGAGCGGGCACCCACCGAGGAAAAGCCAGCAGCGCTATTCTCGGTGTTGCCGCTGTTGCTGTTATTGTCCTTCCTACACACATATATACAACCGCACTCATACGCACGAGAGGATGCGTACCGCGGGAGTGTGCGCTCATCATAAATACCTTTCTTGCTTTGGACATGTACTTGTTCGCCTGAACCAGTTCCTGTTGACCTTGTGCCACATAGTTCCGCTTTGCTCAACATGGTACTCAATTCGGTCCACCAGGTCGCCCTTTCGTTCGACGACGATGGTCCAGGATGACATTCGACGGCACGCAGATCGGTGGTCGATTGCGATTTTCCGGTCGGCAGCGAAGAACGCGGCGCCGCAGCGAGAAGATTCAGTTTCCGATGGGCGGATTGGGGAGTTCGGTTCGCCGGGAGAATTTGGGATTGGGGAGGATTTCGTGGGAACGGGAATGGGATCGATTCAAACGATTATAGCGTGAGAGAGGCATTGCCGGAGAGGGAGGATATTTATAGTAGCGAGAGACGCCACCGGCACCGGCCGAGGTTGTGGCGGAGGAAGAAGCGGCGACCACGTGACCGTGTTCGGAGGAATGAAAACTCGGAAGAACCCGTAGGAAAAAGAGAGAGACAGTTGTAGCAGTTGTTGTTTTGGCGATTTTTATGGTTTTGGTTGTATCAACAAGGTTTTGTTTCGGTTAGTTTAGCAGCATTCGCGAAAAAACGGTGTTAGCCAAATTGGGTTTGCCGATACCGGAAATCGTTAGTTGCAGTTACAGAGTCAGCATTCGATTCGATATACGAGTAATTAAACATCCCAGTGAAAAAATATATAGTGCAGTTGGTGCACACAGTAGATCAAGGCCATTCATAATTGATGAGACGTGAATTATAGTGTGATATCCATTTTCCCGCGGATTAGTTGCACCGAGCACCGGATTTGTCACATTACACAAACGTTTAACCCATTTAGCATTCAGAGCACATACATACATTGTCGCACATACACGCGCATACAGACACACATAGATATCATATAATAGTTTTATTTTTATATAAGTATTTTGAAAAGCACACATGCATTATTACAAATATGGTACATGCAACAGTCATTAAACAATAAAAAGTTTATATGATGATAATCAAAACATGCAGATTAAGTATAAAATACATTGATTTATATATGGTTTAGATGTTTATAAGCCGTAACGAAATAACGTAAAAACATAATAAGTTAGATTTTTAAAGATTCCAAAGCCACACACCACACGAAAGTGTGAAAAAACAGTTATGTTTGTGGTTATGAGTGTGGATTAGAGAAAAGCGTGGAAACATTTTGGAAATCAAGGACAACGACGGATAGTTTTCACATCGACCAGGACGGGACAGGATGGATCAGGCGGCGGATGATTCGGGATTCGAATTCGGAACATAAAAATGGAAAGAAAAAAAGAAAAAAAAACACACATTAGTTAAAAAGTCGTCAAATGTACTCACCCGGCGGGCTTTGCTTTGATATTTAAGCGCTTTCTTTGTGTCTTGCGTCGCTGTTTGGACATAATCCATTGCGTGTTCAACATGATATTCTATACGATCAATCATTTCACCCTGTTGAGTGGTAGATAGAGAGAAGAACGGCAAACGGTAGAGAAAAGGGGTGACATTCGGTATTCGATAAAGGGGAGGTGGGAGTCATAATTTCGGCGTGAATTTGAATAGTTCGGTCCCTAGTTGGTAACGTCAATCGTTGATCCTTGGCGTGTTTTCCTTGCGTGCGGAGCCGGTAATTGACGGAGAGATGTGCTGATTTCGGCGATTTACCTCTCATTGATTAAATCTAGATGGGTATCGACTTTGCTACAGCATTTGGTTTGAGAGAGGGAATTACTCTAGCAATCAACAGTAGATCAACAAACAAGAAATGTGGGTTTTGTGTCTTCCAGATTCTATACTTAGTTATTACACACGAAGGAGCAATACATTTAAACAACATTATTTACACAACAGTAGCAACGGAGAAAGAGCTTGGGTAATCGATAGACAGGGAATGTACAGCGACGACGAATAAGACCAAATCGTAGAATGACGAAGCTTGGATTTTTTTTATTTCATATTGCTGGAAGTTTTTTATAGGTTTTTAGTATGCATTCATATTGTATTTAAACATATTCTTGCAAAATGAATTGCTATTAATTTCTTCACGAATTATCATGAATCGTTCATGTAGTACACGATATAAGTTATTTTTTGAACAGTTAATTGTTATCATTTTTTTATTGTTTGATTCATTTCTCTTTCTGAAAACAGTTTTTTAAATCTCAGGGTTCCCAATTTTTATATTAGGGTAAGTAATGTAACGCTTAATTAAATTTCAACTAGTCTAGTTCGACACATGGTTTACTTCAACTTCGATAACCCAAAAGTTTTTTTTTTTTTTTTTTTGTCTTTATTAAAGAGACTTTCAGCCCGAGGCTGGCTCGTCTCCGAACCCAAAAGTTGAATGTATGTTACTTCTTTATTGAAGTAACGATTTCATGGAAATTAATGGATTATTCACCACCAAAAAATTATTAAACGTAAAAAACATACTCGACGAGGCATTTTTTATTGAAAACGTAGCAAAATATCAACGGATAAATCATTTTCAAGAAGTTTTATCTGTATGATGTCTAGGAAAATGATATTTATTTCTATTGGTTTCGAGTCGCCATCGCCAAATTAAAAAAAAAAGAAAATTGATAATTCGGTCTCCAAGCAACACAGATTGGTAGTGCAAAGCCTTATTTACACAATGAGACCAGATCTCCAGTGCATTTTACAGTTTCATTCATTTACAAAGTAGGCGCAGAATTGTTAGAACGCTAGAAGCGCTGTTTTCTCAGTTGATTCAAAATATACGCGATTTATGCGATTTACGCGGGAGATACGTTCCGCGTAAAACCAAACCGCTTAAAAACGTTTAAAAACGACTTCACTAAAATCGTTTTTTTTTGTGGTTTTACATGTGTCCTAACCTTTTAAAAAAAACTGAGTAAAAAACTTTTGAAAAAATCCGCGAAAAAAATCGCGTAAAAGCAACCCACGTAAAAAAACGCGTTAAAAGCAGTGTATTTTTATATGTATATACATATTTGCTGTTCGCGTAACTAACATTTAGATTACTTTGACCTGGCAGCCAAAATACCGGTACTACAAGTGTCAAACCGATGTTGGTGATGAAACCAAACATCCAATTCTCGGGTACTTATTCAAAAGGACGTATGTGATTTTGTAAACAAAGATTCAAACGTCGATTTGTCCGATCTGATGGCACTCCCACGCAAACCAACACCACCACCAGGTAGCCGAAGCCTCCCCCTATCTGTCTATGGTAATGGTTTGCGTGGGAGTGCCATCAGATCGGACAAATCGACGTTTGAATCTTTGTTTACAAAATCACATACGTCCTTTTGAATAAGTACCCGAGAATTGAAGTTTATTGAAGCATAATTTGGCAAAATAATTTAAATGACTACAGCGCCACTAGCGTTCTAGTACTTATGCTTCTACTGTTTTCCCATACAGCATTTGTGATCAACATGATTCAACCATAAAAACCGGGATTCTGCACAAAGAGTTCAATCGGTACCTCGAATGAATTTCGTATGAAGGGGATTTTTGAGCGACAAACCCGAAAACGGAAAATCAAAATTTTCAAAAATGCTGTTTCGCAAATCATTTGACAAATGATAATCATTCATCAAATGATGAGGCCCTGAAGCTGTTGTTCCAGTATTTAGATTCTAACAAAATCCAATAGTCTCCTAAACACGATAAACAAGCAAAAAACATCTAAAGTAAACCAAACGACGTATAGGGGAAGCGGCCCTAAAACGCCCCCGGGGCAAAACAACTTTTGGGTATTCACTTATGTTTACCATGTTTGAGATAGCCTTACCAAAACTAGATGTAAAATTATGTAGGCTAGGAAAAAACCAAAATTTTCCACATCTTGACGAAACATCTAACATCTAACAGACCAGTTTAGTACTCTCCATTTATTTCCACTACGTTAGGTTATCTTTGCAGATACGTATTTCGACCAAAACTGTGGGGTTGTTTTCAGTGTCTCGTACTTACGTACGTACGTAGTGGAATTAAATGGAGAGTGCCTAACTCATCTTGGGGCTCTCCTTAGCCGTGCGGTAAGACGCGCGGCTACAAAGCTGAACCATGCTGAGGATGGCTGGGTTCGATTCCAGTGCCGGTCTAGACAATTTTCGGATTGGAAATTGTCTTGACTTCCTTGGGCATAAAAGTATCATCGTGCTAGCCTCATGATATACGAATGCAAAATGGTAACCTGGCTTAGAAACCTTGCAGTTAATAACTGTGGAAGTGCTTAATGAAAACTAAGCTGCGAGGCGGCTCTGTCCCAGTGTGGGGATGTAATGCCAAGAAGAAGAAGAAGCTTAACTCATCTTAGACGGTTGAATACATTCCACTATAAAGAGCTTAAAATATTTTTTCTGATTTCTGGGAAGCACAGTGGAACTAACCTACAAAGTACTACGCGTCTCCACGCACCATACATACCAGAATGATGATTCCCCGACGTGTGATGCGCTGTTTTCTAAAAACTGCCGGCTTAAAGGCGTTTTGCCTCATGTTTCCGGCAACAAAATATCACCACTTTTTTAAAATGTGAAAATTATCAATATGACTGAGATTTTTTTTCTAATTTTAATATGGCATCAGCTAGGGTGGGTGTACCAATTGTCGCCATACATAAGAACAACTATTTTTAAAAAATAAGTAAAAGGCATGTGGGTGGACTTTATATATCAAGCGAAAGATTTTACTTCCTGCTCCTTAGTACAGCTGTGAAAACCACAATAAAATTTGTTATTATCCTCAAAATTGATTAATCCATAATAGGAACGCATGCACCAGTTGTGGCACTATTCTTAATTTTGGTTCCTTATTTGGCAAATCCCATTGTTTTCTTATGGGACTGGCCAAATAGGGACCACTAGTGCCACAACTGGTGCAAAGGACGTCAAAAATTAAGCAAAATCAATTTTTACAATTATGCTTTGATTGTTTGGGAGGAAATCAAAGGTGTTATCGTATCATATGAATATGCTTTATCGATTTGAACTTGGTTTGCGGTGATTCGATTTGCCATTTGGCATATAAAGCACTAGTGCGACAACTGGTGCTATAGCCACAACTGGTACACCTAGCCTAGCTATCTTGTTTAACTGCTGCATGAGGTAGAAACACCCATGAAAATCGTTATAGCTAAGGCATAAAAGCAGTCTATTCTTAGCTAGGGTATATTCCCCTAACATTTTCTATGGAATCGCAACAATCTTAACATTTTTATCAAAGTACCAAAGTGATTCTCGAAACCCACAAGCAACAAGGTTCAATAATTTTTTTAAAAAAATCACATCTTACACAATGAGCATGAGCATAAGCCTTACAATTCGTAGTTGTTACTCCTTCATAGACTAGAACTTGCAAAATTGTACAGAGAACCATGTGAACGACGAACAGGAGTTGGAAAACATCTAAACTCCACTTTTTGATGATTTCTTTTTTTTTAAGCTGATAAGAACAGATACTACACTTTGATCTTAGCCTTTAGGCCGAGAAGCGATTTTTTTTTTTTTGATGATTTCATTTCGAGATGAATAATTTTAAACACACACTCTTAAAAACATACTTCTTCGAAGCACTTCTAAGTATGAAGAAACCTCTGAAAATGTCAAGATAAAAATACAAAATGGTATTTCGCAAATCCTTAATGCCTGAAGCTGTGCAATGCAATGTAATTTTTGAACGATCCTTTATCAGACAGCAACCTGTGAAAAGACCGATCACTATTCTCAGATAACTTTTTCTCAGATTTTACAATTTATTTGAAATTTTATTAAATGAAATGATGATTTGTTCAGTTGCCTGGAGGTCCTTCTAACATGACTGAGCACTTAAACCTTGTCTTGCGAGTAAATCAGCTTTCTTATTTCCTTCAATTCCACAATGGCCTGAGAGTCTTGAATTTCACAGTTAGGCGATTTTCAACCTGGTACATACCTTCGCTGACCACAGGAGGTACCTCGGATCAGAATTCGAAATGACGGATGTAGTACAATTTCAATAAAAACTTCTTTATACAGTTTTTATAATTGTATGATTTTTCAAGAAAAAACTTTGTATTGTACATAATATGCACGTCAATCAGTAAATAAAAGACTTGAATCTTCATTGTAATCTGACTTCTGACCAAAAATCTAAAATCTAAAGTTTCGGAAGCCTGAATTTAAAAGACATGAAGGCATCTTTCCAAAAAGCTCAGTAGCTTCATTGCCAAAGACTTGGAAGCCTCCTTTTATCTCGGAAGCCTACTTCCATGCAGCTCGAAAGTTCCAAGAGGCTCGGATGCCTCCTTTTGAGAGGCTCGGAGGTCTCCTATCAAGAAGCTCGGAAGCCTCCTTTCAAGGGCGTAAAGTCGTTTGGCATAATTTCGTTTGGCATAACGGCTGTTTGGCATAATGGTCATTTCGCATAATTGTTATGTAATCACCGATTTCGGGCGATGTTCAATTAATCATATTTATATTAATAATTATCGCTCGAACACTATAAGAGAGATGCTTTGAATTGTTTTGTGATGAATTTAAGATTGTATCAAATCACTACTCGAAGGAACATTGGTAGACTCCATGAAATTTTAATTATCTGCTTTTCGCACATAACATCCTTTTACCTCTGAGTCAATTGCAAGATCGTCATTGACTAAGACAAACTACAAAAGGCGGAAACTCGAATAACAAAATTGTAAGTGCTCAAGAGCAAAAACTAGTTTATTGATTATTTGTAGTGGAGATATAATCATCTCTTTAGCACACTTTGTGGCGCATAAGTCTAAAAAGTATACACTTCCTTCTTCAAAGAATGATTTTTTCCGGAAGATATGATTCCTTTTTTCAAATAATGCATTTTCCCGGCATAACACAAGGGAGAATGTGTATTCTTTTCATTCTCAATGTATGCATTTATTCAGTTAAAGGAAAGTTCTTTCAAAGGATGCATTTACTCGGCAAAAGACAAGAGAGGATATGTTTCATTTGTTTAATTAAAACAATTGCTCTGTTTAAGGCAATGGAAGATATGAACCCTTTTTTCAAAGGTTGGTCAGGTCAGAAGGCAAAATACGACATGGTTCCCTTATTCCATTCAGACATTTGCGCAGTTTAAGGCAACAGAAGATATTATCCCATATTGCATAGAATGCAGTTGCCCATCAGAAGGCAAAATACGATATGGTTTCTACTTTCAGTTCAGGCATTCACTCGGTGAAACGCAAGGTAGAATATGATCCCTTCCAGGGAATCTTTTTTTCTGGAATGCGCGTGCGAAACAAGCGACAAAAGCGTACCAACGACAAAGCTTTATTTTTGTTGGAGATAATAATGACAAAGATCCGAACAAATTTGTCAACAACAAAAAAGAAGACAATCTTGTCGCTAATTTTTCAACCCGTTGTTTTGCATTATTTCTTGAGCAAATTTCGCTTTTATGTTATCATAGTTTCTGCTTTTATGGAAATATTCGAGAATCGAACAATGATTACAACATTAGCATCGTATTTTCGGAAATATCAGAGCATGCAAAGCAAATGATTCTTGTCATATTGTGTTCGGGTTCGGATAAAGGTTTGTCGCTAGGTGCGTTTGTCAGTAACAAACTCTGTTGATGACAAAGAGTATATTGTTAGGCGTTGCCCGAATATTGATTCACTGATCCTTTCTTTTAAAGGATGCATTTGCCCGGCAGATGGCAAAAGACGATATGATGCCTTCCTCTAATTCAGGAATTTGCTCGCTTTAAAAATTAGGAAGATATGATCGCTTCTTTCAAAGGATGAAAAAAGTTCCATCAGAAATCAAAAGATGATATAGTTCCCTCTTTCAAGTATTTGCTTAGGGGTCGTACACAAATTACGTAAGCACTTATGGGGGGAGGGGGGTTTGTAGTTTTTTTACGCACCATATACGTAGCGCATGAGAGAATACGAATTCCTTTCCCAATAAAAAGGTGAAATGGGCAAGTTTTCTGGCATATCCTTACATGAAAAACAAAACTAGCCACCAATGTCAAATTAATTGAATGCTGATTTATCTTCCCATTTTTACAGGAATCTTCTTTATTCTTAATTAGCAGACCCGCCGAGCTTTGTCTCGCCTCAAAGATGTTAGTCTATCTATTTTGTATTCACAAATTAAGTTTTAATGTTTGCTCGATTCGTTTGGCAGAGTAAAAGTCAAAACATGTTTTGCACATTCCTCATTGGGTTCCATTTGCTTGATTGACGAGTTATGCAGAAATATGAATTTCATTTATATGGGAGCCCCCACTTCTAGAGCAGGAAGAGGTCTCGAACCATCTTAAAAACCTTACACAGCCCCAAAAACCACCGCATACAAATTTTCACGCCTACAAACAGGGTCAAACAAACAGAAAATCATTTTTACGTATATAGATTTGCCATGGCATATAATCCTGTTTCCAATTATCATGTATTGCCCATATAGTGAAACCAACGTAGCTGAATGGCTCGGCAAGTTTAGTTCAAATAACAATCATGCCAAATGACTTTATGCCAAACGACTTTATGCCAAACAGGGTGCAATCCTTTCAAGAGGCTCGGAAGCCTCCTTTCAAGATGTTGGGAATCCTTATATTCCGGAGAGCCTTATATCCCGTTAGTTTCCGGATCCATTTTTCATATGGTCGGGGTTCTGCCAAATTGCACCAAACGGCTTTTTGACTGACTTGCGATATTTTGTTCTTAAAAGGAAAACGGAAATCAATTCATACGTACATTTGCTGTAGGATATTCTCAGTTACGGGATTGAGGAACATCCAATAAGATTTTTAATCATCTTCTTCTTCTTATTCTTCTTCAATGGCTCTACATTCCAACTGGAAATTGGCCTGCTATTCAACTTAATATACTATTAGGATTTCCACAGTTATTATTTAAAAGCTTTTCTATGGCCGCCATTGCATGACTATGCGGCAAGTACAATAGGTACACTATGCCCAGGGAGTCGAGAATGTTTCCCACCGAAAACATCCTAGACCGGACTAAGAATCGAACTCGCCATCTCCGGATTGGCAATCCTACGCCTTTTCTTACAAGGCTACTGGAGACCCCTAAGATTTGTAATCAGGTAAATCTGTTAATCAATAAAACTTGGGCTGATAAAAAGTTATTTTTAAGACGGTTAATTTTGATTTGGCAGAACCCCGACCATATATCCTATTATGCTTATTTTCATTAACAGCGAAAAAAAAGGAAGTAGCTCAATGAATGCAAAATCTCGAATCAGCGATGCCAGATCTACGGAAATTTCCGTAGATTTACGGAATTGAATGCTTTCTAGATAAAACTACGGAGATTTGAATATTTCTGTGGAAATTAACGGATTTTTTTACTCACATTTTTAGTTTCAATTGGTGTGGTTTCAAATTTAGTTCAAGTAGAGTAAACAATACATATGTAAGTTTCTGATATATGGGTTTCTATTTAGAGGGAAAGACCATTACAAATATTCATTGGAAGTTATGTCCTATTGGTCTCCGAAAGGTCAAGAGGAGATAATAATAATTATTTTTTAAATGAAAAAATCAAAACTCAATCCATGCATTTATTAAAGAATGTTTTTAAAATTCTAAAAAAAATGAAATTTTATTGTTTTCAATTTATTAATTTCAGACAAACAACATTCGAATCTCTTTGATTTATGGAATTACTTCTGCATAAGATTAACCGCATTTTACAAAGATGTAGAAATACAAATATACATCATCTTCCAAACTCAGATGTACATTTTCATTATAGAATTAGAGGCGAAAGTATAGAATTGATAGTTCCATTTAGATACGACAGAAATTTTAAAAAAATATATAGAAGTGGATTTTAAAAAGCGAGCCGTGGACAACTTTCGTTACGATTTGAATCGAACGAACTTCTGTCAAGCTTCCATTTGAAGAGAAAGGGAAGAGAGATAAATTTCCACGCTGATACTCCTCCCTCCCCCTTTCCTTGATTTATTTCTGATCGATCATTGATCGATCATTGACCGGATTACCACTGCCTAAAGTCCAATAAAGAATCACATTGAAAATAATTCTTGTGTATGATCCATGAAACTTGTTGCAAATAACAAATTCATTCAGTGATATCGAACATCCTATTTAAATTCTTGAATAACACTCTTGCTCTTGTGTTCTAATCCTGAAGCTAAGTTTAAACAGCCGTGTGTACAATCTTTGTGACATTTAGGATTCTTCCTGAACCAGTCGGAGTCAGTGAAGGATGGTCCCACTGATTGAAAACGAAGAAGGCAAGCCAGCTACCCAACATTTGGTCCTTCGAACCGTATAGTTTCCCAATAATCCATCTCGAAGGACGAAGGATCATATTGAATTGCCGTACCCTCTTCAACATAGAGAGAGATAATAATAGTGCGCTGCCATAAACGTAATTACTTTCAAGGCTCAAGCACATCCAGTCGTCTGGATTCTTGACTGCACAATTCATAACGCAACTCAAACATTTATTAAACATTTTATTACGTGTACATCATTACTTAGAAAAAATATACTGGCGGAGTTTAACTGGGACACAATGATGCACGCAACCCACTAAACTGAATATTGTCCCTCAAATTTATTTGTTTACGCCAAAATTGTTCGTAAAAATAATTTTTCGCCAATCCGAAATCCCGAAAAAAAAATCCTTGAGAAATCTTTTTAGAAACATCCATTTGACATTTCAATGTAAATTCCTTCGAAAAACGCTTCAGGGATTCATCCGGAAGTTCCTAAAAGAATTTTTTTAGAAACTCCTTCGGAAATTCTTTTAGCAATTCTCTCAGAAATTCCTTTAGAAAAACTATTTGAAAATCCTCCTTCTGAAAATCCTTCAATAGTTCATTTGTATATTCTTCTAAAAATACTTTCGGGGCTCCTCCAGGAGTTCCAAATAATTATCAAAAAATCCCCCCGTAATTCCATTGCACATTCTTCCAGGAATACCTTCGGAAAAGTCCTTGTAAATTTCTCAGGAAGTTTCTTCGAAAAATCCTCTGATTTTTTTTTTTGATTTTGGGTTTCGAACATTTTTTTACAAAACTTTGGAAATACCTTTTGTAATTCGTTCGAATACTCCTAGAGCTTGGTCCTAGAATTTTCTAGAGAAAATTCCAAATGAACTACTGGATAAATTTCAAAATTAACGGAATTATTCATGTAGCGATTTCTATAAAAAATAATTAAATAATTTCTGAAATAATGTCTGTAGAATTTTTGGGAGAATTCCCTTAATAATCCCTAGAAGTATTTCTGATCAAATTTCCGAAAGAATTCTTTACGTAACTTACTTAGGTTGTCCCATAAAAATTCCCAAGGGAATTTGTGGGAAGTAAAATTTGGAAAAACTTCTTTAAGAGGGTCTGAAGAAGTTTCTGAATTCATTTGCGAAGGATTTACCAAAGGAAGTCATGTCGGAATTTTAAAATGAATTCCTGGAATGGTTTTTGATGGAATATCTAGAGGATTTCTGTATTTCTGTATAATGAATGTATGCCTGAAGAATGTTTTTATTAATTCCTGGAGGTTTTTCCTATAGATTTTTTAAAATATTTACAGAAAAATGTCTAGAAGACTTTCCAAAGAGTTGCTGGATAAATCTATGAAATAACACCAGGATATATCTCATATATCTCAAATGATGCTCAGCAAACCATATTTGTTTTTTTTTGCAAAAGTGGTCAATCGGAACGGAATTGTCGATGTTCCGAGTACATTTCATGGCGGCCAGATCTGTTACAAATACAGTTACAGATATTACTGATACAGTTACAGATATTGGGATGTGTAGTAGATAAGATCAGGTCTATAAAATATCGAGAAAAACGATTACAATTTTAAAACCTCGATTTTTTTCAATGTATTGGAAGTTCGCCTGACAGGTTTTTTTTTTTTAAATACAGCTTTGAAGGACCTCCGTCAGCCTTCGCAACCCGGCCGAGTAGTTACATTGTCTGTTTTAATCATTATGGCTGCATGGATCATATCACTTTCCAATCCAAATTCTATCTCGTCTCTACTAAAAATGTACCTCCTGACACTACTGTTCATAACTGATCTTGGTCTCATCAGGTAATAAAGAATTTCGCCCCGCACTCCTTAAAAATCCGTAAGGAATTGACCCGCGCCATTATTGATTCTTCAATATCTGTGCACACTGACGTTGAGCGCTTAATCCCAAGCTCCAACTATTGGTTCCCCATTGCATGTTTGATTGATCTTTGAATACAATAATTCCATTCAATTCAAAATGGTTAAATGTAATACAAATTTGAAAACACTGTTTCGCGAAATATAGATATAATAGTTTGACAATATGTACCTAAACCCTCAAAACATCCAGGCACTAAGTTTCATCATTCTACGACACGTCGACGCTGTCCGAAACCTACACATAAGCTCACGTTTGGAAGTTTGCGCTCGAATGGTTTCTCGAAACGCGTAGCCAAACAAATAAGCAGGAAACGTTACAGTCACAGTTTACAGTGGAGCGGGGAACATAGAATAGTAATCCCAATCATAACTTTTGTGAAATACAGGTCATTGCAGTGTATCATTTGCTGTCAGCAACAATTCGGAAAGGAGACAGACACATAGTCAAGAAACATGGCCATTAGGTCAAACACGTTGCTCTTACACGTAGGTAGTTACAATAGTTTGAAAGAATAGGACAGACAAATACAGAACTACAATCACGAGGCGTTACATCATCATTAGTCAGTGTGGTTCTTACTCTGGATGTTTACAAAACTGGCCTGGCAGCAACACAGCAACTTATTCACGATCCAGTTATCAGGTATAGGCACGGTACATCAACAGACAGAGACAGTGAAAGAGTGACAGAGAGGGTATAGGACGACAACACACGCACACAGACAGAGAGAACATTCCGTCGATTCTGCTCGGGCGTTAGCTTTCGTTGGCGGTCGGTGCTACCTGTGCTACACCAAGCTTTCTTCCTGGCCGTCGTCTTCGATTATTCGCTGGAGCTGTGAGGAGCTGGCTTTGGCTTGGTGTGCGTGGAGCCAACAGGTAGCGTCGTCGAACGATGTAGTAAGCCTCCAAAGTAGCGCTTGAGGATCAACGCAAAGTCCTTGGACCCCGCTTTCCCCATCAGGGACGGGAGGTCACTTCTGTGTTGCATATGGCTCGATCCTGGGATCGGAGTCAGCTGTAATCGAACAACACCGTCGAAAACGATCCGGTTTAGGGAGTTTCGACGGTATTGGAACTAACTGCGTCGTTTGATAATGTTTGATGTACGGTTTTAAGGAAGTGCTCGACAAGCATTTTAAGGTGAACAGTTTCAAACTAATTGTAACAGCGGAGGAAATGTAATCCAAGCAATAATTAAAAACGAAAGGGGTTGCAGTAATTAAGAAATCGAAGCGAAATAGTCGGAAAACCTAATTATACAATAAGAACCTAAAAGAATCCCCTGAAAACCTTTGCTAGTACTTGATTGAATTGTCTGTATTTCAAATTGGAGTTCAGGTGAATCGTTTTAGAATTTTCACAATACCTTTTCTTTGAAAAACTCGTTTGGCCTTTCCAGGCAAATTTTTTTATTTGATTTGCTCAATCGATTCTTTAACTTATTTAGGGACAACTTTCTCAAAGATCCCATATTTTTTGTACGCCTCTAACTATTTTTAAAATCAAAAACAATAAAATCGAATCTGTACTGTTTTTTAAGTGTGGCCTAATATTCGCCCGATTTTGAACCAACATCAGACAAATTATACAAGACGATTCATACGTGCAGCGTGATTTCAGTCTTCATTTTCGGTTTTCAAAATAGAGATTTTAAAAAATAGGTCCTTTGGAAATGTTGATCAAATAAGTAAGAAAAAAATAACTGAGACAATAAAACGGTATAAAGCTTTTATCTCGTTTCATTGTCTTAGTTGATTATTTGAGTTACTTACGATCAACATTTCCGAAGAACCCATATATTTTGAAAACCCTAAACTTTTTTATAATGAAAATGAAAAAGTGCTGCGGTGTGAAAGGGTCAGCAGAATTGACCGAAATTTGGAATTCGGTTAGGTCAAAATAAAAAAGGGAATAACTTTTTAGTTTTAAACATTCAAATTCAGTTGAAGGCATAAGAAATTTTGGTTCTTTGGAAAAGTTGCCAATAAATAAGTTAAAGAATCTATGAAAAAATGACGGGAAAGGCCAATTTTACTAGAAAACATTATCCAAAATTCGACGATAAAATTTTGAAAAAAAATTACTCCGTTGATGGTACAAATAAGGCTGACAACATAAACAAGAAAAGGGAGGCAACTACAACACTGTTCACTATATGACTGCAACGATAACGACAATGATGCTGGATAAAGGAATGGGTCAGTAAAACTGTACCAACGAAACGAATGGTCGGATCACACAATTTAAAACGATGATGTAGGCAGTTAGATCTGTGCGAAATCTGTGGGGCGAAGAGTGGAGAGCGGCTGGCGCATCTTTTATTATCTCGCACTTTGAATGAATGTGCGGCGCGCGGTCAACACGCGGGATGATAAATAACGAGTAAATTAAATTAAACCGGCAGAGGAGCGAATAATAATTCGCACCAGCTCAACAAGCAGTTATGGGCGGATAGCGCCAACATTCGTTGCTGCTTGCACCACTGTCGAACTTTCGCACCGTCCGTCAGGCAAGGATCAACAAATTGAATGTTTCAGACGTGGTTTGCATCCAGATAAATGAAACTGAACTATGGAATGCCAATTCGTTTTGTCAGACGAATTAGAAGCGCTGTAAAATTCGAAAAGAGTGGGTTCAAATTGTATGAAAAAAATTGGCACCCGACTGATAGTTTTTAAATGAATTTCCAAAAAAAACAGTTTTCAGGTGTTTCCGCTTGTGAATAGCTTAAAAATTGCGCCACCAGCATCTTCCCACTCAAACATCACCTGTTCTAAATCGCACAACTCTAATCAGCAGAAATAATGATAAAATGACCAGGAGGAAAGGGAAATTGCATCATATAGTGAACACACGCTATGCTATAGAACTACATACACGAACACAGAATCGGTAAGATCTACTGAACAAACTGGGATAAAAGTAGGTTGTTGATGCTGAGTGCTGCTTTTTTTTCAGAAGCACCCACTCACTAACTTCCAATGTCTGTGACACAACACGTTCTACTCCGAATATACAGAACAGGGGTAATCTGGCTGAAGATTGTCGTATGGATTTTGTGTGTCTTACATTTACTTATAGGTATAGTTGTTTCCTCGATGTAAGAGGTGCGCTGTGATATGGTGCTTCTGCCACCGATCGTTCGACAGTCACAAACTTGCAACATGCAGCTTTCCCCACCCCCTTGGATGCGGATGCTGCATGCCACCAAGACGTATCTGTGGCACGGTCGGTTCGTTCGGCAAAATTCATCGTCATCATCATCAAGGACTTGAGACAGAGAGACTCACCGGGAGTCGCCGAGGCATAATAGTAATTGAATTCCACTTTACCTGACTCTCGACGAGCATCGCCATATCCATGAACATATCATGTAGCTCCCTAATTGAATTCTCCAATTTTATAATATCTGCATGCCGTGCTTCGATATCGGCAAGCGTTTGTTTTGCTTGTTGGGTTTCCATGATAATCTGCGCGGTTGTGGATGGGGAAGAAACAAAAGCGGGAAATACGAGATTAGTTCAACACTGACACCGGTCCACGGTGCTTCGCCGTCACAGGAAGGCGCGACATTACCCCTTGCGTGAACACTGCGGAATTGCCCTGCTCCAACATCTCCTCCAGCTCTTCGTTTGTCGTCGCTCTACCCGCTGCAAAGATAAACGAACATAGTCGTCGACGACGACGCCGGTACAAGTTAGAAGCTCGCCCGGGACGGACAGGAAATCACGGGTCACTTACTAATTTCCAATTGTCGTTGTATTCTTCCTTTGCACCGCTCTCGGTAGTCAGTCTGGGTCCGGTTGTACTCGGTCATCACCTCGACGAATTTGCGTGACAGCGCCGAGTGCTGTGTCTTCCGTATCCTAAGATCGGCATTGGACTTGTTCGTCTGCTCCTCCTGCTCAATGTTCTGTTCGATACCCTGAGGAACGGAACGGAACGGTTAGTGGTTTGAGATTTCGAAGACGGTATTCCGTGCTTACCTTGAGCTTCCCTCTTACTCTGTTGGCAGTTTTTTTGATATCGGCCATTAGGTCTTCGAGTTCCTGTTTGGTTTCTGTGGGACAGAAAAATAATCACTCTTGGGTCGGTGCGCGAATGCTGGTAGGTATGAACACTGTGTGCTATATTACGAAATAATTTTGACCCTATGTTTAAAATTCTGAATACCCAAACTCCAAGA
This sequence comes from Armigeres subalbatus, assembly GCF_024139115.2. Lineage (NCBI taxonomy): Eukaryota > Metazoa > Arthropoda > Insecta > Diptera > Culicidae > Armigeres > Armigeres subalbatus. The sequence continues at coordinate 520,834 of NW_026943277.1, read as the reverse complement.
TTCCGCAATTCTTAAATTCCAAATTGCCTAAATTCCTAAATTCTTGAAATCCAAAATCTTCAAAACCCAAATTTATAAATTGTCTAATTCCTTTATTCCTAAGTTCATAAATTCCTGAAAATCTAAATAAATTCCCAAATACCAAAATACCAGAATTCCTAAATAAAATTCCTAATAAAATTTCTGAATTTCTGAATCCTAAATCCATAAGTTCTTCAATTTTCAAATACCTAAATTGCTCGATTACGAAATCCATAAGTTCCTCAATTTCCAAATTCCTCAATTTCCAAATTCCTCAATTCCAAATTCCTTAACTTCTCAATTCCTAAATTTCCCAATGCCCTAAATTTCAAAATTCTTGATCTCAGTATTCCAAAATTTCTCTAAAGTCCCTAAATTCCGAAATTTCTATGCTCTTGACTCCCTAATTTCCAAAATTATAAAATTTCTAAATCCTTTTTTCAATATTTCGAAATTTCTTATTTCCAAAATTCCTAAATTCCATGATTCTTTAAATTCTACATTCCAAAATTTCTAAATTGCTAAAATCCTAAACTCCAAAATTCCTACCTGAATTTCTTTTTTATCTTTGTTTAAGAAATTTGCAGCCCGGCGCTGGGTTATCTCTAGAACCGGAATTTCTAAATTTCTGAATTCCTAAATAATTTATCAATTCCTCAATTCTTAGTTCATTAATTCCTCAATTCCTTAGTTCCATAGTTCCTTAATTTCTTAATTCCTCAATTCCTCAATTCCTTAATTTCTTAATTTCTTAATTTCTTAATTTCGTAATTTCGTAATTTCTTAATTTCTTAATTTCTTAATTTCTTAATTTCTTAATTTCTTAATTTCTTAATTTCTTAATTTCTTAATTTCTTAATTTCTTAATTTCTTAATTTCTTAATTTCTTAATTTCTTAATTTCTCAATTTCTTAATTTCTTAATTTCTTAATTTCTTAATTTCTTAATTTCTTAATTTCTTAATTTCTTAATTTCTTAATTTCTTAATTTCTTAATTTCTTAATTTCTTAATTTCTTAATTTCTTAATTTCTTAATTTCTTAATTTCTTAATTTCTTAATTTCTTAATTTCTTAATTTCTTAATTTCTTAATTTCTTAATTTCTTAATTTCTTAATTTCTTAATTTTGAATTTTTAATTTTTAATTTCTTAATTTCTTAATTTCTTAATTTCTTAATTTCTTAATTTCTTAATTTCTTAATTTCTTAATTTCTTAATTCCTTAATTTCTTAATTTCTTAATTTCTTAATTTCTTAATTTCTTAATTTCTTAATTTCTTAATTTCTTAATTTCTTAATTTCTTAATTTCTTAATTTCTTAATTTCTTAATTTCTTAATTTCTTAATTTCTTAATTTCTTAATTTCAATTTCTTAATTTCTTAATTTCTTAATTTCAATTTCTTAATTTCTTAATTTCTTAATTCTTAATTTCTTAATTTCTTAATTTCTTAATTTCTTAATTTCAATTTCAATTCCTTAATTTCTTCAATTTCTTAATTTCTTAATTTCCTTAATTTCTTAATTTCTTAATTTCTTAATTTCTTAATTTCTTAATTTCTTAATTTCTTAATTTCTTAATTTCTTGTTTCTTAATTTCCAATTTCTTAATTTCTTAATTTCTTAATTTCTTAATTCTTAATTTCTTAATTTCTTAATTTCTTAATTCTTAATTCTCAATTTCTTAATTTCTTAATTTCTTAATTTCTTAATTTCTTAATTACTTAATTTCTTAATTTCCTAGTTTCTTAATTTCTTAATTTCTTAATTTCTTAATTTCTTAATTTCTTAATTTCTTAATTTCTTAATTTCTTAATTTCTTAATTTCTTAATTTCTTAATTTCTTAATTTCTTAATTTCTTAATTTCTTAATTTCTTAATTTCTAATTTTTCTTAATTTCTTAATTTCTTAATTTCTTAATTTCTTAATTTCTTAATTTCTTAATTTCTCAATTTCTTAATTTCTTAATTTCAATTTCAATTTCAATTTCTTAATTTCTTAATTTCTTAATTTCTTAATTTCTTAATTTCTTAATTTCTTAATTTTAATTTCTTAATTTCTTAATTTCAATTTCTTAATTTCTTAATTTCTTAATTTCTTAATTTCAATTTCTTAATTTCTTACTTTCTTAATTTCTTAATTTCTTAATTTCTTAATTTCCAATTTTCTTAATTTCTTAATTTCTTAATTTCCAATTTTCTTAATTTCTTAATTTCTTAATTTCTTAATTTCTTAATTTCTTAATTTCTTAATTTCTTAATTTCTTAATTTCTTAATTCCTAATTTCTTAATTTACTAATTTCATAATTTCTTAATTTCCTAATTTCTTAATTTCTTAATTTCTTAATTTCTTAATTTTAATTTCTTAATTTCTTAATTTCTTAATTTCTTAATTTTCTTAATTTCTTAATTTCTTAATTTCTTAATTCCTTAATTTCTTTAATTTCTTAATTTCTTAATTTCTTAATTTCTTAATTTCTTAATTCTTAGTTTCTTATTTCTTGGTAATTCTTAATTTCTTAATTTCTAGTTTCTTGGTTTCATAATTCATGGTTCTTAATTCCTTAATTCCTTAATGGTTCATGGTTCGTAGTTCCTAATTCCTTAATTCCTTAATTCCTTAATTCTTAATTCCTTAATTCCTTGGTTCATGGTTCCTTAAGTTCCTTAATTCCTTGGTTCATAGTTCCTTAATTCCTTAATTCACCCTGGTTCCGTGGTTCAATTCCTTAATGGTTCCTTAATTCCTTAATTCCTTAATTCCTGGTTCGTGGTTCATAATTCCTTCAGTTCGTAATTCTAATTCCTTAATTCAGTTCCTTGAGTTCGTGGTTCAATTCAATTAATTCCTTAATTCAATTCCTTAATTCCTTAATTCCTTAGTTCGTAATTCCTTAATTCCTTAATTCCTTAATTCTAATTTCGTAATTCCTAATTCCTTAATTCCTCAATTCCTTTAATTCACCCCAATTCCCATAATTCCTTCAATTCCTTAATTCCTTAATTCCTTAATTCCTTAATTCCTTAATTCCTTAATTCCTTAATTCCTTAATTCCTTAATTCCTTAATTCCTTAATTCCTTAATTCCTTGATTCCTTAATTCCTTAATTCCTTAATTCCTTTGTCCTAAAAACTTCTAATTTCCTAAATTTCTACACTCCTGAATTCTTAAACTCCCAAATTTCAAAGTTCCTAAATCACTGAATTCCTAAATTAATGAACTTTGAATGTCTTAAAATCCAAAACTCCTCAGTTTTTGAATTCCTTAATTCATTAATCACTAAACACCTAAATTCCTTAATTCCTCAATTCCTCAGTTTCCAAATTCCTAGATTCCTGAATTCTTAAACTCAATTCCTAAATTTCTCAACTCCTCAATTTCTTAATTACTAAACACTTAAGTTCTCAAATTCCTAAATTCCTGAATTTTCAAATTCCTAAGTTCCAAAATGCCAAAATTCCTAAACTCCTAAACTCCTTAATACCTAAATTCCTTAATTCCAAAGTTCTTAAATACCCAAATTTCTGAATTCTTAAATTCCTTAACTAGGCAATTCTTACGTTCCTAAGCTTTAAAATTTTTAAATTCCTGAATTCGTAAATTACTTAATTCTTAAATTTCTCTACTCCTCAATCTCTAGATTCCTGAATTTCTAAATATCTAAATCCCTGATTCCTAAATTTCTGAAAGCCTGAATTCTTAAATTGCTTTTCCGCAAACGTGACCTTTACGTAGTTTTGTTGTGTAGGGGTTATCACGCCTATCTAGAGAGTAGGAGGTTGAGTGTTCGAGTCCCTCCAAGACACGTGAATTCTTTTTCGCAAATTTCATATCAATTTGTTCATTTCGATGCATGTGCTGTGCAAAGTGCACAGCCAAGATATTAACCAAAAAATTAAGTAGTTTTCGTATTGGCTGAGTTGCAGAATAAAAATGCAATTTAAATTTGCTTTCATTCCTTAATTTCTAAATACCGAAATTCTCAAATCACCCAGTTCTTCACTTCCAAATTGGGCATAAAAACTTTTCCAACATCTCTCTAAATTTTAAATTCCGTAATTTCTTAACACCTAATTCTACTTAAATCCTTAATACCACTGTTTTGACTCAAATTCCGAAGATGACTCATATTGAAAACACTGGCGTTTTTGTCAAAAGCTAAAACTAAAACTTTCATAGATTTTCCGTGCTGAGGATCAAGATTACAAACAAATTCAAGATCTTATCGAGAAAATTACACGAATAAAGCCAAAATGGCAGATTAAAAGCAAGTGTTCAGAATATGAGTCATGTTCGGAATATGCCATTATCATCATTCAGGTGTCTTGTTGATAGTTGGATGGCATCTTTCTGTTTCAAATTATGTAGCTTTTTCGTTTATATTTTTCAGAAAATAAAAAATACAAAGTAGCTCCCGGAATCAAAAGAACCCCGCGCCTAAATCCCTCAATTTTTTAATTCCAAAATTCCTGAAATTCCAAAATGCCATATTTCTTAATTCCTGAATTCCTAAACTCCACAATTTCTCAATAACTAAATTCTTAAATTCCCAAATTCATGAATTCCTATATTTACGAATTCTTGAATTTCTAAATGAATAAACTCTTCAATTCTTAAACTTTTAAATACCTGAATTCCCAAATTTCTGAATGAATAAATTCTTCAATTCTTAAACTTTTAAATACCTGAATTCCCAAATTCCTTATTTAATTCCTCAACTGCTCAGTTCGCTAATTTCCAAAAGGCGTTATTAATTATTTCTTTAATACTCAAATTCTTAATTTTAACAATTCTTAAAAATCAATATTCCTTAATTCCAGAATTCATCAACTCCTTAATTCCAAATTATTAAGTTCATAAATTTCCAAATTCTTGACATTCTTAATTCCTGAATTCCTAAATTCTTCAGGTCCTTAATTTCCAAACCCCTTAATTCATGAATTCCTCATCTCCTGAGTTCCTAAGCTTCTCAATTCCTAAATTCTCAAATATTTTAATTTCCTATATACTAAATTCTTAAATTCCCAAACTTCTAATTCCAATAATATTCCAAACTTCTTATTACCAAAATTCCAAAATTGCATAGATCCAAAATTCTGAAATTTTACCATTCCAAAATTTTCAAATTCCTAAAATTTCTTTTTTCTAAAATCCTAATTCTCTAATATCCTGAGCTCGAAAAACTCTAAATTCCTTAAATCCTAAAATCCCAAAGTTTCTCCCAATCCAAATGTTGACTTACTGTTACCTGACTGTGGGATCGACAGGAAATTTCTGGTTACAGAATTTCGAAATTCCCTAAATTTCTAAATTCTGAATATAAAACCCCAAATTCCTAAATTATTATTCTAAATTGTTAAATTCTTGAATTTCTAAATTTATAAATGCCTAAAATTCAAATTACTCAATTCCTGAATACTTGAATTCCTCAATTTCAAAATACCAAAATTTCTAAAAGCCTTTATTTTTATATTTCTGAATTCCTGAAATCTTAAACTCCTCAACTCCTTAATTCCCAGATTCCAAATTCCTAAATTCTTAAAATCCTAGAAATCCTTAACTCCCCAATTCCAAAATTTCTTAATTCCTCAACCCCTGAATTCCTAAGTTCCTAAACTTCGGAGTTCCTAAATTCTCAAATACCTTAATTCCTGAATTCTTAAATTTTGAATTTTCTAAGCTCAATCCCTCAATTCCTCCATTCCCAAATTCCTATGCTCCTCAATTTTCCTCTCACTTCCAAAATTGCAAAATTCAATAATTTTAACATTTCAAAATTTCTAATTTTCCTAATCCAAATTTTCTAATATCCTATGCTTTGAAACTCCTAAATTCATTAATTCCTAAGTTCCTAAATTCCAATTTTTTTTTTCAATTATTTATAATCTAATCTTCTTCTTATATGGATCTTGGATATACATTCCAACTGGAACTTGGCCTGCTTTTCAACTTAGTATTCTATTAGCATTTCCTCAGTTATTAATTGAAAGCTTTTCTAGGCCCGCCATTGCATTAGTATGTATCTTGTGTGGCAAGTACAATGGATACACTATGCCCAGGGAGTCGAGAAAGTTTCCAACCCGAAAACATCTTAGACCGGACCGAGAATCAAACTCGCTATCTCCGGATTGGCAATCCTACGCCTTCGCTCGCAAGGCTACTGGAAACCCATTCTTAAATTTCTAAATTCCCAAATTCCAAAATTTTTAAAATTATTAATTTCCATATTTCTAATTTCCTGAATTCTTACTCCTCACTTCTCAATTCCGCCTCAACTTTTCAATTCCCAGATTCCAAATTCCAGAAATCTAAAAACCGTAAATTCCTTAATTACTAAATTTTCATTCCTAAATTCCTAAATGCCTATATCCTCGAATTTTAAAATTTCTGAATTCTTCAATTCATAAATTCTCAAATTACTAAATGCCTATATTCCTATATCCCTAAATTTCTTAGTTCTAAAATTCCTAAATTAATAAATTCTTCACGTCCTTAACTTTTGAATTCTTAAATCCCTTAATTCAACTGCTAATTTCCCAAAGTCCTTAATTCATTAATACCTCAATACCCGAATTTCTAATTTCATCAATTCTTAAATATCAAAATTCGTGAACACCTAAATTCCAGAATTCCTCAACTCCTCCTTCAAATTCCTAAATTTCTTAATTCCTCAACTGCTAGTTTCTCAATTCCTAAATTCTGAAATACCTAAATTCCCAATTTCCTAAATTATTAATTTCCCTAAGCTCTTGAGTTCTTAAATTCCTCAATTTCTTAATACCCAAATTCCTATGCTCCAAAATTTCCAATTCCCAAGATTCGAAAATTGAAAAATTCCAAAAATGTAACATTCTAATTTCCTAAATTTCCAAACTTCCTAATTCCTAAATTCCCAATTTTCTAACATCCTAAGCTTTGAAACTTCTGAATTCCTTAATTCCGAAGTGACATAATGCCCAAATTCCCAAATTTCCAAAATCTTTATAATCTAAACTGATTTGCCGCCGACCGATCCATTGGCACAGTTTCCTCATTTAACAAGCACACAAATATTCATCCGAAAAAAAAACTCAACAAAAACAATCCAAAATTTAGACTTACTCTCATCTGACTGTGGGGCCGACAGAATGGCACTGTGCTTTTTCTTCACCTCCTCCACGTTCGCCTGGATTTTGTCGATCATGATACGGATCTCTTCCACCTCGTTGAAAAAATCCTCCATAAAGCTGCCCTCCACCGGCACGGCCACATCTTCCGGCATGTCCTCATCGTCGCTCTGTGCCTGCGGTTTTCCGAACATCGGGGGTTTTCATAATTCGGACAGCGAAGATAGAACGGGGAAAGAAAAACGAAGATGGAAACGATGGGGAGAGAAAAAAAATCATTAGTTGCTTTCTCATTGGCATAGCGAACTTGGTTTGTAAAAGAATTAATGAAAGAAAAATCTATAAAAAAACTGAGAGAAGCCAAGGCAAAAATAAGCACCCCGGAAAAGTTTTCCCGTGGGGGAAAGAACAAATGCCGATCATTGACCTGGATAATAGTTTTCAAGTGGAAACAATTTGGAAGCTAGCCAAACAAACTATTTATTCCGAATACTGCGCTCGCTACGAGGGAACACGGGTGCTGTGGAGATAAAAAAAAAACAGAATGAAACACCTTACCAACTATAGAATCCGCGTTTGGGAATTCTCGATTCTGCTCATCATAACCTAGAGAAGGAAACACGCTGCAAATGGAAACACGGCGAGCTAGCTCGGCGGCAACAGCGCCGGCAAGGAACCAAGTCAGCAGCACAAATCTATCGGATCAATATTTTAGTTCCTTTTTTGGTCTGCTCATTTAACTTCGTGAGAATAAAAAAGCACTATCGGTGGCAAGCGACATAAACCTAAAAAAAACTTTGCCCCAACTATTTTAATGAGCAGTCAGCCATAATTGGGGATGCAACAACTCAAATTGTGCAGAATAATGCTAATTTCCGAAAGTTCAGCGCTCTAATATCAGAAAGTCTAGATGACCTCAGGGGGTCATTCTTATACGGTGGAGTTCTGGTAAAAGAATATTTGAATTATCAAATTAATTTATTCATAACGATATTGCGAAACGAATAATGAACGATTATCTGGGCCATGAGTTCAGTGGGTTTTAGCTCGCGATTTGATTCATGCATGAGATATGAGAATTTTAATATTCGCAACATTGTAATATAATCAACATGAAAAACTACATCTCGTTTCCATTACACAAGATAAGTGACTGGAAATGTATCGAAAATGATTAGCAATTTTACTTTTTTTTATACGCTGGGCAAGCTTATTGTTTTTCGATCTTAACCTGTCTATGGTTTTGTGGTAAATGGTAAAGAATACATACAAAATGTCTCTTTTATGGACGTATAACCGTTTGAAAAATCATGCTTGAATTATTCAAATCAAACGCCCCACATTTATCATCAATACAAAGCAAAATCCAGCACGCCCCCACCGACTTCTCAAAGTCCTTTCCTTGCGTCAGCATATTTAGTCAGCTTATTCATCCGAGAGTATGGAAATCAGCATCCTCTAAATTTGTGCTTTCCAGCTCAGTAGTTCTCACACATGGTAACAACGCAACATTCGGTATTCACGTACTGTCGGGAGAATGGGGTTGGTTGTTGGCAACAACATGAAAACGCATCCGTCTGGATGGTCGATGATGGAAACCTGCTGAAACATAATCTCCCGATGTTCGAAACTACACTGAATTGGATTCTATGGCACACGCCATCATCATCGTCGTCATCGGCGTTTTCCACTCGGTTTGGTGATGATGGGCTATTTTTGGGGTCGTATCGCAGTTGCTATATGAGCCATTGTTGTTGTCCTCGCCGCCGCCATCGCCGACATGGAACTGACGTAGCTCAGCGACTCGGTCCATCCAGCCATTTCCCGAAGGATGAGACCCGGAGACGAAAAATTGACGGTTTTTTTCGGTGGGCATTTGTTGTTGTTGTTATTCTTGCATCGTCATCAGCACTTCCAATGAGGCCAAATGAGACTATTTTTATGTACTCTCATTGGTCAAAACAACCGAGTGCCAGGAGGATCAATTTTCACAAATTCCTGAAACTGAATACTTTTGATTTCATTTGCTTAACACATCTGGCTGCCCCCTGTGTTTTCGATCCCGTGCTAAAAGCATGCAGGCATATGACTAACTGTCAAATGTGGAATCAATCTTCAACTCATAGATCGGATTGACGTCATCTGTAAAACGTTTGACTACAAGCGATGGTTCAGTAGGGAATCCCCTCTCAGTGATTGTATAAAATACAAGGCCGATGACTGGACAGGACGTATCGAAACATGACTGCACGATGTATAACTTTCGCAGCGATAATGTAAGAAGCAGTCGTTAGAGCAATATCAACTAGTAGTTGATTTTCCGGTCGCAATGAGATATGGTATGAAAGCTTGAAACCAGCCAAATAAATTCCCCATTGAAAATAAAACCAAATCCATAAAAAAAAAAATACATGAAAATATGACTTGAACTTTACATTGTCATGTTAACGTTAACGAAAGCTTATGTAACAATTTGAAAAGACTGTGGTCTTATGTTACTGTTTAAATGAATTAAATAAATAAATAAATTTAGCATCCAAACGTTGTCATTTTTGCAATAATAAAAATGCGTGAACAATGAAAACACCCAATCATGTATCTACACAGGAGGTTAATACAAATTTGATTTACTCTACCCCAAGGATATCTTTTCCTGGGGGAACTTAAAATTCCATTACAATTTGTAACCATCGCTGACCAAATGCAACTACTTTCTAGGAAGGACTATGTACTAAATTATGAATCGTTCTACTTTCTCGATAAGTTTGTAATAATCAACACAACGGTTGTTACATCGTTTAAAGCAAACGTGAGAACATTTTGCGCACAGCAAAACTGGAACAAACGGAGGTTCATTACTAAATCTTGATAGTAGCCGTTTGACGTGCTCAAACACCGTTTTCACGTTCCAACAATATCGATCCATCGTTGTGACATTTTTTGCAGACGCTCATTTGAATGCCTACGCTTCGCCGCGCCACCGTCATGCTTCTCCTATTCACCTCGCCCACCCACTTCGCCAGACTCCAGCGTACATAGTTGCAGATAATGAAACTTTCATTAAATGAGGATTTTTCAAATTCCTGCACCATCAGCACCCACACTGTATAGGTTTGCCATTCAAAGCAGAACAGAAGGCGGATGATGATCGTCAACATGTGCGCTGAATGGCTGCTGGATGCTTAGCTTGAAGGCAGAACGGAAAGCAAAAATGGCATCAATCTTACTGGTGGGCCGATTTCATACAGTTGCTGCTTTACCTGTTTCTGGTGGGGTTTTAGAATCGTGTCAGATGTTATACAAGGATCATTGTCATATTGTCATATTTTCCCGTTTCAACAGAAGTTATATTATGCTCATGAACATCACATAGTATACAGTCAAACAGATTCAAAACAAATTTTCCAACGAAACTTCTAACAAAAATTGCAAACTAAGGAATGTGGCATTTTAAGAGCAGAGCAACATCATAACATCGATAGTCGTCAACGTCAGTTAAATTGGCTAGTCGGCTAAATGAATTACAATCTGGGAGCGCTCAGTAGCGCATTGATAAATTGAGACCAATGAGTAGAAACATTAGTACTAGAACGCTAGTGGCACTGTAGTTATTCAAGGTATTGGATTTTCACCTACATCGGTTTGACACATATAGCACCTGTACTTTGGCTGCTGGGTCCAAGCTAATTAGATATTAATCACGCGAATCGGATCTTATCTTACACTTTTGCATTAACTATCCAATGATGAATCAATTAAAATTCTGGCAGGCACGTCATTAGCAGCGTTTGTGGCTATTGATGACTTGTGAAAGCGCGGGCAGGCAGCCATGCCATTTTCCTCTGTTAGAAAAGCCGGATGGCAACAACTTAAAACGGTGGGTGTACTGTTTTCAGTCCCATAAAACCATGCCGGCCTTTTTAGCACGCTATTTTAAGCGTGCCACTTAGTTTTGCCTACCGGGTGGAAGTTGGTTCAGATAAAGCATAGGTATTTGACTAACGCTAATCACGCTCTGGCCACACAAGTGCCAACCCTAGCATGATCTCCCTGCAGCTAACTGCCTATAAAGGCAACTAAGGTAACATGAAGGATACTATGACATCCGCAAGGGGGACGCCATCTGCAATTATATAATCTTCCAATTCTAGTAGTACGATTGATCGGAGCGCCTCAACCGCAGCGGCGAATCTCTTCATAAGAAAGGACTTGTTGAGATCTCCACTCAATAGGGTTCACAGTGGGGTAAAGGGAGTCCCTAGGGACTTCTCTTGATTTGGACTTTTGGGTGGAAGACAAACTTCAAATGTGGAAATCATTGCTTGTTGAGCTGGGCAAAGTGAAACTTAAATAGACATTTTACATTATAAGCAAGTCATCACCCAATCCGCTTTGTTGGAAATATTGTCAGCTTCTGAGAATGCCCTCTCGGGTTCACCCAAAATTTGACAATTGGTCCCAAGAGCACCAAAAATCAATGTCAAGTACTTGCTTTTAATCCCTTCAGATTCATAGTAGGTGAATTCTTTATGGGATCAAGGATCCTGACGTCAGCGTAGTTGCCACCGGCATTGCAAGAGTTTTGTTCTGAAGCAGTCTCTCCTCGAATCCACAGACGCATCTTCTTCGTACTGGTTATCAGGTGTGGTCTTTGTCTCAGCTTCGACGATCGCATCAGGAATGATTAGACGATTCAACATCTGGTCCGCTTGCTTAATCAAAAGTATGGATATCTTGAAGAAATTTCCAAAATCATTTCTGAACGATTGCGTGACGGCAGGAATTTGAGAGCATCGAAAAACTTGGAGGCATTTTCTATAGTTTGATTTGATAATTGCTCCAACATAAATTGGAGCGCCATGACAGCTTCATATGAAGTGCAGAACTCAAGTAGTTTCACAGCAGCTTTAACAGGTTCGAGGGCTTGAAGCATTTCACCTACCTCCATAAATTCATCCCCACTGAAGTTGAATTTGGATTGAAGCTTCACTTCGATCAGAGTTGTTTTTGAACGGGTCCCTTAAACTAACAGAACCGTTTGTGCATGGATAACATTCTATTCCAGTGTGTCTTGATATCAGCCAATGCCAGTTCTTTCGTCAACTTGTCAATTCGTCGTCCATTCGCTAAAGCTGGCGCCAGGGATGGGAACGGTTGACATTTCTTTTTATCATTCATTCTGCCACGCAGTAAAATCAAAACAAAACCACGGCAGCCGCAGCAGCAGCCACGACCAAGCAGACGACAGTCAGCGATTTTATTGTTTTCCCCCCCCCCCTCTAACGTTTCTGTACGCACATTTCAAGATGTATGACCGTGTTTCGTAGTAAATGATTATTTCATTACTCCCTTGCTCATTTTAGAGACTAGAACTAATTAATTAGTACCAACGGCTAGCATTCTTTCTAAAGCTTTTGCGCCACAGGCAATAATAAAACCTGATTTTTGTTCTGGTTTGCGCTGCGCACGAACCGAAACAAGAAATCTCATGCAAATGCTGGGACCGCACCGACGGCTCCGACTCTCATGCTACGTACACACCAGTCAAGCAGTTCGACGAACATTGACTCCACCCCCAAGAAAACGCTTCGGTTGCTGCTTTGTTGGAACGTGTGTGACAGTTGTTCCGAACAACCATTTGACAGTTGGCGGCTCAGTTGGAAAAAAATTAAAACGGTTTTGATTTTGGTTTGAGTTATCGGGGGTGGAGTCGAAGTGTTCGCCGAACATGTTTGAGCATTTGTAGTGAAGTTGCACAAACCCCATATATTTTTTGATGGTTGGTGCTCGAGTTGAAGTGCTTACGGTCGTTCAGTAGTAACTGATATTGTTGGATCGAATAAATTGATTGTTCGTGTCGGTGTTGATAAAAATTGATGAATGTTTGAATAAACGGGAGGTGGAGTCAATGTTGGTCGAACTGCTTGACCGTGTGTACGTTCCATCACGCAGCAGTAAACAAACAGTTTGCCTTATCGGCAAAAAATGTACCGCTAATGAGGGCGCTACAATTTTTTTGGAAAACTGTTTCGGTTCGTGCGGTGCATGAAATCTGGACCGGATAAAATGTAAGAAGCATTCGCAGCTAATCACAGGTGTTTTACTGCAGCATTTCCCAACACTGGCTGGCGCTGAATTTTCTTAATTTAATCGAAGTCAACTCGTTATCCCATCGTAACAGAATTGTGGGTTTTGAAATTCTACTGAAAACCTGAAAAACTGAAGTGATTAAACCCAAGCGAATTGAGCGAATCAGATTGAGCAAGAATCCTGTACGATATACCATCCTTCAAAGCCATTCGGACTAGAGCAGTTTCACGAAAGGAGACCGTCAATGGAAAATATTGCGTGATTGTTGTACCCCTTTTTGGAAATAAGGCCCGAACAGCACACATGTGGTATATAGGTTTATGTTACCTTTTATGCACAACTAAATTCGGTCGTATTTGACGAGTTGCAGCAACCTAGAATGGTTCGAATTATTGCTGCTAGGGGTTTAAGTTGATGTTAACGGTTGATCACTGCAGCCCCATCTGAGCAGGAACAGCACATGTTTCAGAATAATGTTGTACAATCCTTTGAGATGTGTTTTCTATTCCACTTGTTGCTGGAGCCTCTACACACTTAATTACTTTTTGAACACTTCACGTTCTTGGCTAGTGCCACGGGTTTCCTTTCCGCGTTAAAACTACACATGAAGCTAATGGCGCACTGAGGAGCATTTCAGCCCAAATCCTGGCCAAAAGTCAAAAACAAATTTGTTTGATATTTCCATGTTATTTTTCGTCTTTTGAACTCTCAAATAGTAATAATAGTTTGCCAAGGCGGATTTTTTGAGACAATATTGTTTATTTGTAAGCAATGCTGACTGTCAAAACTTTACCCATAATTCCATGCACTAGTTTAATAAAAAAAATGTACATGAAAAAATGTTCACGTTTATCGTGTTTTTCTTGGTTTTTAGTGATTTTTAAGATGAAAATCAATATAGGTATCAATGATGAGGGAATGTAAAACGTTTTCAAAAGTTATTTGATCTGAAACCGTTTTCAGAAAATCCATAATCAAAATTTTATTTACTAGTTTTTTTCTACCTTTTTTTACAATATAACTAAATTTACTAATTTACTAAATTAAACTTTTAATTACGTTCCAAACTCGTCCAAGCAACAAAATTATCAGCGTTGGAATGCTTGGAGTTTTTATGAAAATCTCCACAAAAAGCATTTCACGCATCCTTAGTTACGCAATCGTGACTTATTTTTATTTTAATATAAAGTAAAGTTTGCTAAAAAAGCTAGACGAAAAAAAAAACCCTTATTAATCCACCTAGCAGTGTTAGTGCCTTTCTCGGTCACAAAAAATGCTAAAAAATATGGGTGAGTGTTTTTAGCGTGTTTTGTATTTTTTAATATTTTGACCAAAAAATAGTCAATAAGAATAATCAAAGAATGAAGGTTAACATAAGAAAGATCATAGTCACTGATGGAACCAGAGGTGGGCACCACTCGTCGCAAGAACGCTGTTGTTCTCAAAGTCAGCTTTCTTGCGCCAAGTGGTGCTCTATCAAATAACAACAACTGACTCCGCCAGTGGTCATACCAGATGGTCATACCATGCCAGATGAATCAAAAGAGCATAAATACAAAAAATACACTTTGTTGTTTATATTGAATGCATTTACAGACGAGAAAATGATTGACATAGTTTTGGCCAGTTATGTCTTCCTCTCATTGTTGTCTCCCAAAAAAATGTTTGTCCCTGGTTACAGATGTGAAACATCGCCAAGAATGTCAACTATGTGAACATCAGCATCGTAATTACTTAAGCACCCTCAAATTCCCTTCCTTCCTACTATATTATTCCTACTTTATGAGGGCAAAGCAGTGTGGACTATGTCCAGAGGGCTTGACGATCCCTCCCCAACAGGCCATCTGCGAGGTTGTGGGGTCTTGCCTAGGATTCTTGGTGGGGGAGTTTGACAGTGTGGGCCTCCGTTGTTGGAAACCTCTTCATAAAAAGCTGCATGTATCCTGCAAGTAGGCCCCACCAAAACGACGACCGTGTGCTGCTCAAAGCGCACAAGCCCAAGTCCTGGTGTTAGGGTGGTGTGGGACGCTAAAAACAGCCCTGGACACGACGGCCCTCCGACGATTTACATTACGAGGGTTTGCGCAGGCCCAATAAGCCGCCCTAGGAAAATCCAATCATTACGAACAATATAAGAGATAATGCGACTCGACCATTATAATCGACAAAGACCCTAGGCGACGAATAAAGGATCACGATTGGAAGCTTGCGTACATGGAACTGCAATTTGCTAGGTTTCGCAGGTTGCAACAGGATGATCTAGCCGATGACCATTACATCCCCGCAACTTCCGACGTCGTGGCGCCGTGCAGGAGATTTGCTGGACAGGACAGAAAGTGCGGTGGAAAAGCGGGCATCGAGCGGCTGCAACCTTCTACCAAAGCTGTGGCACCACTCAACGAGCTGAGGAACCGGCTTCATAGTGCAGGAAATAAGATGCGCGCCGACGGGTGATTGGGTGGCATCCAATCAACGCAAGGATGTGCAAGCTGAGGATTAAAGCGGCCGTTTCTTCAACTATGGCATCATCAACGTGCACTGCCCATACGAAGAGGAGACCTGACGACGAGAAAGAAGCGTTCTACGCACAGCTATTGAGCAGACATACGATGGATACCGACTGCGTGATCGTCAAAATCGTCATCGAAGCGACATGGAACGCACAGGTAGTAAAGCGAGAGGAAATGTATAAACCGGTCATCGGACCGGGATAGCTCAACAACACCGTATCGAATGACAACGGCCAACGATGCATAAACTTCGCAGCCTCCCCGCGGAATGGTAGTCCGAAGCACCTTCTTTCCCCGCAAAAATATCCACAAGGCCACATGGAGATCACCTAATCAAGAAACGGAAAACCAAATGCACCACTGTTCTGAATCGACGGTAGAAATTCTTCTCCGACATCACGAATCGTCCGCAAAATTTACCGCAGTGCGAATATTGAATCCGACCCACTACCTCGTTGCAGCATGCCTACGCTCAAAACTCTCGACGGTGGCATGCCAACACGCGTCGAAAACGGTCGCCGCGGCTTAACATTGGGCGGCTATAAGACGCTAGACTAGCCCAAGCATACGCGCAGCAGCTGGAAGTGGCAATTCCCCAACGGAAGAGCAGCTAGGCGCATCGTCTCTTGAAGATGGCTGGAGATATTCGATCCAAGCCATTGGAAGCACCATTTTAACCGGGGCTGCACTTGGCACGGTGCCCCCGGATCAGAGAAACGTGATCTGCGGTATGACGGCGAATGTGAGCAGTTAGTAAAAGAGAAGAGATGCAGCATGGGCGAGATTGCTCACAAATAGACCGCACGAGTAAGGAACGAGGATGATATAACAGGCGGAACAGACAAAACCGATTTCCGGAGGAAAGCCAGCAGGGAAGATCGAGACTGTGAAGAGATGGACAACTAAATGCTTTGTAAATAATGAAAATGGCGAGGTTCAACTGTTCACGGGCAAGTGGCAGTAATTCATGAAGAGAGAATTGAATGGCATGTGGCACGAAGATATGGTATGGTGATGGGACCTGGGAGAACGTGCACAGACATTATCTTATTGCTCCGGATTCCAGGAAACTATGATGAGTTTGGGCTGTATTGAAGAACAACAAAGCCCCCTGACTGACTTTTTGAATCACCAGGATATTTAAACACGGTGAGGCGCTGCACTCCAATACAGCAAGATTTGGGATGGAAAGTTTTGCCGCAGGAGTGGGATGGAAGGTGCCGTGTGTGTCCCATCTACCAAAAAGGGCGATAAGCTGGATTCGTAGCAACTACCGCGCAATCACACTGCTGAACGCCGCCTACAAGGTACTCTCCCAAATTTTATGCGCGCTGGCCGACTAGGCACCAATTGCAAGGGGAGTTTCGTGGGACAGTACCAGGCGGGTTTTGTATGGGCGAACGCTCCACCACGGACAAGGTGTTCACCATTCGCCAAGTAATGCAGAAATGCCGCGAATAACAAAACGTGCCCATACATTACGATCTATTCATCGGACTTCAAAGCCACATATGATACACCGATCGGAACCAGTTGCGGCAGCTAATGCACGAACATCGATTTCCGGATAAACTGACACGGTTAGATCAAAGCGACGATGGATCGGGTGATGTGCGTAGTTCGAGTTTCAGGGCATTCTCGAAGGTCCCTCTCGAAACCCGGTCAGAGGGTTACGTGCGCAAGGTGATGGTCTTTCGTGTCTGCCATATATTCAACATCGCTGGAAGAGGTAATACGAAGAGTGGGATTAACACGAGGTACAATTTTCAATAAGTTCGTCCAGCCATTGGCTTCGCGACGACATAGATATTATAGCACGTAACTTTGAGAAGATGGAGGAAGCCTACATCAGACTAAAGAGGGAAGCCAAGCGGATCGGACTAGCTTCATCAACACGTCGAAGACGAAGTACATGGATAGGAAGGGTTCAAGAGAAGACACGTGGAACCACCCACCAGCGTTTGGTATCGTGGTGACGAAATCAGAGGTGGTAGAAGAATTTGTGGTGTACTTAGGCTCACCAGACTGCCGAAAATGATACCATGCAGAGAAATTCGAGATGTATAGTGGCTGGAAATCGCACGTACTTTGGGAACTGCAGCAAAGACGCTCCGATCGAATAGGAGTTCGCCGCCGTACTCAAACTGGCAATCTACAAAAACGCTCTATTAGACCGGTAGTCCTCACGGACACGAGAGACTCTGGACGATGCTTCTCGTGGAGGACCAACGCGCACTTTGGAAAGTTTTCGAAAGGAAAGTGCTGCGTACCATCTATGGTGTGGGTGCTAGATGCAGCAGATTTGGTACATCGGAGGAGGCGAATGAACCACGAGTTGCACAGGAGCTGCTGGGAGAACCAATCCATCGTTCACACCGCGCAGAAAAATCGGACGACTGCGGTGGGTTGGGCAAGTAGCCAGAATGTCGGACAGTAACCCGGTGAAAATGGTTCCTCTCGACAACGATCCGACGAGCACAAAGAAGGCGAGGTGCGCAGCGGGGAAAGTGGACTCGATCAGGTGGAAGATGACTTGCGGACCCTCTCCGGGTAGAGACTGCGGTGTGGTTGGCGACGTGTAGCCATGGACCAAGCCGCCGGAATGGGAGAAGGGACTCTGTTGAGATATACCGCACAGGCCGCACTATCGGCATTAGTCTGAATAAATAATAAATAATGCAATTTCGCAATGAAACTAGTGTGTAAATTACACATGCTGAAGTCATCTTACACAAAATTTCATTATAATCAACCCAGGAGGCAACATTTTACTTCCGGATCTTTGAAAGTGATGCAATTTGATTCCGTTAATCCTTTTAATATATGTTTTGAATAATCATTGCGACGTTTGTTTGTTTTGAATTAAGAACGTGAATATTTTATGCTCTAGCCGTAAGCGCTCATAATAGACTGGCCCAGCAAGAACACACTAATTCAAAGCGGCACCTCTCCCCAGGATTGTAAGTTCTTTGGGTGAGAAAACAACTCGTTCTTGCACCTCTCTCCGTCACCCATCGATCTGCAATTGGCCCTGATTGTCTGATTAACTCCACTTGTGGTAATGATCGGCAAAAGATGTACCTCAAAAAGTTTGCAAAGCGGCAAAGAAGCAAGCAGAACAATTTCTTGAACACATGATGACAAATGGAATTTTACAGGTTTGGCTGACATGATTTGACTAAAACCCAAAATACATAAAATCAGCTCCTAATAAATCAGCCGAAACATATAAAGTTCATTTGATCATCTTGTAAATGTTCCAAATTGTTCAGCATACCAATCAGTTGCTTGCAATTTAGTCAATTCTGATAATCAGAACCAATCAGATCGAATGAGTGACGAGGTATTTTCAAACACTCTGATTGGCCTGGATTTCGCAGCAAATCTCAAATCAGCAGCCAAATAGGCAACAAGCGATTTCGCCAGCTTGAAATCTCATAGTTCTGATTTCCATCCCATCAAAACAACAAAAGGGGGGTGCCAAATGGAAAGGACAACATTTGGTTTCTCTCCATAGTTATTTTTTAATGCTCATTTTTACAAGAACAGTGAGCAAAGCGCATGTTGACAAACTTGTATAAAGAAGCGACGAAAGATTTGGTGCCGTAAAAGTTCTTTGGGAGATTTAGTAATGATTGATTGTTTGGAGAGCATGGCTACAATCGAGATGGAGCAAGGATCGGAACAGTTCCCCTACTAACTAAGAGAACAAAAAGTGGGTTTGGCAGAATTTTTTTCCATCTGCAATGGTTTTTACAGTAGCCGAGAACAAAGGCGTAGATTAATACCATACGGAGATGGCGAGGCTTTGATTCTCCGGTCCTGTCTAGGATGTTTTCGGGTTGGAAACTTTCTCGGACACCCTGGACTAATGGTGGTGTATCCAGTGTACTTTGTCACACAAGATACATATTCATGCAATGTCGGGCATAGCTTAACAATTGAGGAAATTCTAATAGAATACTACAGTTGAAAAGCCGACAAGTTCCAGTTAGAATGTAGAGCACATTGAAGGTTAGAAGAAGTGCTAAGAAACAATGCAATATAGCATTCTGCCATCTCCTTAATTGATGTTATCAATGATGCTATACATCGATTTTAGTATTCTGGTTGCCCAAAAATGATGTCACAGGTTTTAGAGGGAGGGGGGTGTAAGATTTGGTGACAGCAGCTACCCAGGTAAGCGTGAGATGCGGGGGAAGGGTCTAGAAATCCCAAAAGTAGTGGATGTCATATTTCAATCAAATTCATTTAAGTTCCAATCTTTTAGTAGTTCTTGTCAATAACTCATTCTAGAGGCTGGATTTCAAAAATATATGTTGAATCGATGTGGACTTCTAGTGCGAATATATTTAACAACTTTACCTAATTAGTTCATTGTTCTGGAATTCCAGTAATAACTGTGTAACAGCTCTGAGTTATTAGTGGAATTCAAAGTCAACGTGAACTGTTAGGAGCAGAGCTTAAGAAAAATCTTCACACTCGAAGTCAACTATTAAACACATTTTGAAATTCAGCCTATGGAATAAGTTATTGACAAACTACTAAAAGATCAAACCCAGTTAACTAAATGATCGATAATATCCTTGATTGTTATGCAAAAAGTGCAATGATACAAAAAAAATCAGGCGAATTTTGCGTTTATCACACCAGTTTTGCTGTACTGCGTAACGATTCATCACGTTTCACCAGAAATCGGACAGCAAACTCCCTATAAACCTCGGTTTGATTACGTGTATCAGGATCCGGGACGTCCATTCCTAAATGCAGAAATCGACGTCGCATCGACACACTTTCTCAGCCAGATAGAAACTCCTCTACCATCGGGAATAAAATTCCACCGCATGTTTCCATCACATCTTCTCGGCCAGACCGGCTGACGATGACGAAGTGGAGAAACTGTGTCACACACCTTTAAGGCACCATTTTAAGACCAGCCAACAACGGAATTGCGCAGCACAAAGCCCTACCGCAAGTTCTTTTTCAGCACCACTAATAAGGACTTACAGATAAGAACAGGATAGCCTTATCTGGTGGCAGCCAGCCTCTTCTGGGCATGTTCGGTACTTTTATGATTTGTTCTGTTCAGTTGTCTTTAAAAGGAACCTCATCTACTGGGACTGGGCTTGATGAGAGGGATGGAACGGTTCAGATCGGATTCCATTTCTACTCGGTTAACAGCACCTATCTCTTTGGATAACTATCAATACATAGTAAGATTGTGAAAACATTCTCTGATTGCACATCTTGTGCATAGCTATTTATGCAGTTTTATATAGTGGTTTTATATATAGTGAAACTAAAAGTTCTAAAAAATATGGAATCACAATCCAATGAAACTAATCTCTTTTAAAAAGTTAATGTGGAACATTTCTAGAAATTGAAATCGGTTCAAACAATTACTGTTAAAGCAAACTGGTTTTCTTTAAATAAAAACCAACGAAATTTTCTTCTTATATCTCATACCAACCCCGAAGACGAATTGACGTAGAATCCATCTCGAGCGAAAGAAAGACGACCTCGTTCGATTTCGCGCAGGATGAAGCACTACTCCTTTCATGCATTGTGTGAGCTGTCCTGAACGTTTTTGATGCGGTGGCGGTTAGTTATGCTACCGACATGACATGGGTGGTGGTGGGTGGCAACCTCCATCGTATATCTCCATCGCCATATCGGTTGGGCCACATGCCGCGAGAAGAGCTTTCGTTGACGTTGACGACGCTGGTGCATTAATAAAATGTCTTGCAGAGAACAATGAGCGCGGGGAAGCGCTCGGTGGATATCGTGACGGAATAGCATAGAGGATAGGATCTTCCGACAGCTAAGCAGGCAATTTTTCCACACTGTCAATCCAGGCTACGATTTGGATTGGTTTCTGGAATTGCTTATGAATCATTTATCTGATGGGTATAGTCAATGCGGAGTTGGAAACACATAAAAGAGCGTATTGGAGATTCTATATGCCGGAAATATAGAGGCGATAATTTTATCATTGATGGGTGTGACCTTTGATATGCATAACTCAATTAGCGATCAATTGGCTCAACTGTGATTTGATGCTACCGATTTGGTAGAGGTGCCATGCAGTTGCCAGTTGTTGCTACTCTACATATAACGATATAGGGAAGTAATACGTCTGTGCTGCTTTCCAATTCTGTTTCTTGCAAACGATTGGGAAATCAAACAGGGATGGCAAATGGTACCATGTGCATAATTTATGAAGCGTGAATAATACACGGACCTGCTCAGGAGCTTCAACAGCCCTAATGGAAGGATTTTCATCCTGCCTAATAGAATAGAGCACCTCCCATATCAACAACAAATATGAGATGTAAGGTCAGATTTTGTAAGGAAAGTTTCAGTGTCGAGCATATTGCAAGGATGTTGAAGAGTTTATTCAATCTAGGAATTTGAAACCACTTGAAATGTAGATCAAATTAACTTCAAGTAAGTACCGACATCGGAAGAAGATGCGCATCTGTCGCTAAAGCATCACCATACATTCTTAACTTAAGAAATCACTATTTTATTATGCGTTAACTGCACTGGCGGCAATCGGCAGTTTATTGAGTAAACAAATTTCCAATTTCAATATCAGCCCGAAGCTTTCAGTCGGTGTCCAAACAATTGAAGCTATCCCATTCAAACATGACTGGAAAGTAAAACCTGCTTCATTTTGAATATAATTGCAAGCTTCCTGTGCTTTGAAGGTGGTGAGTGAAAGGCGCCACCCGCACGGGCGCGGGAGGCACTATGGCTGCGACGTAAATCCATACAATAATTTATGTATGAGTCAGGGGAATGGATGATGCCGTAATTCGGATTTTTTACATCATGCATCTATTAATGGATCGATTAGTACGAACCGTGGTCGATGTGGAGGAGTAGGTGGATACAAAGCTCGAACCGCTGTACGTTGCTGGAAACGCATATAGGATGAGTGTAGCAACGTTACGGCTAATCACGAACACTATGCACGGACATTGTTCAGTTTAGGATACTCTCTCGGCTATGAGCACCTGGAACTGCACCCTGCAATAGTCGGTGTGTGAATGGGATACAAATAACTATTTATAAATGCCCAATTACTTATAGGTTGGTGAGCTATGGTACGTGTCCCGGCTATTCGCAGCTCTTAGCCAGTGTAGCATACACGATTGTCTGCTATGTAGCTGAATCTATTTGCCCACGCCATCGGGAAAGGTCGCTGTAACAGTTCCATGTAAGTTAAATTATACGCCAATCCATGCAATAATAAATCGGTATTGAATCTAAAGTTGCATCATTCCGTGCCGTATGAAAGGAAGCTTTCGAATATCCGGATAATGGATGTTTATTGTGAGTGACTTTTAGGCGAATTGCCATCTAATAACTCAATTTAAATTGAGCCAAACCAAGTTTACTGCAATAGAACTCTAGTTGTCAGTGCATCATGAAAAATAGATGAGACTCACTTGGTTCGGAGATGGACTATTTGCTTTGGACAGAACATCAAGGGTAGGCTTTTACAATAATTTTAATTTACTGCAACTAAGCGCCTCAATAACTCCGTAACTAGTTGGAATTGAAAAACAAAAACAAAACAAACCGTTCGGTTGGTAGAACTCTCGAGAAAAGTATAGCGCCAGAAGTCCACATTACGGAATACAGCGCCACTGAAATGAGTTATAGACAAACTACTAATGCTGCGATTCTCTTACTCGAATTAAAACTCAAGGTAAAATAAGGGAAAAGTGATAGTCAAAAGATTGTAAAACCACTCCAATCTTTTAAATCGCAAAGCAAGTACCACAAGACCAATAATCTTATAAGTATAAACGATTCTATTACCATGTGTAGATGTACATTATAAACATTTCACAACATGTTTTTAAACATTCTACATAACTGAACGTTATTTGACTCCTAAAAGTAATTGAAGTAGAAACATAATAAACATTTTGTTTTTCATTATGTTCAACAGTAAACGCAAAAAAATATGAAATTCGATGGAATCTAACGTTTGTGGATTTGCTAAAAGCAATTATTCGTGAGAAATCACGAACAATTAGTTGTCGCATTGCCCGTTTTAGTTCGTTAACGGAAATGTCCCTTCCTACATGTTCCTCCGGGATGTTCCCTTCCCTGAGGTTTTGGGAGTGGCTAATGACATTTTTCGCCCTTAATAAGAACACCAGAAGTTTATGCATAATTTTTTTAGGGATTTTGACTGTATTAGTTGCTAATAATTAGGATTTTCGGCTTTCATGCCAGATACAGGTTTATCAATCTTGAGAGCCCTGATGAAAAATCAAAACCCCCGGATCGAAACGTTAAGTAATGATTTGAAATTATCAACATTTGCATGTGATTGAAAGCCGAAAATCCCTGTAATGTTTTATGTGTACACATGAGAAACTGCGAAGAGTGAGCGTTAAGACGTGCGGCTACAGCGCGCAAGCAAGGCCGCCATGCTGAGGGCGACTCGGTTCGATTTCCTCATGCCATTCTAGATAATTTTTCGGTTTGGAAATTGTCTCGACTCTCCCTGGGTATGAAAGTATCATCAAGGCATTCTCATGATATACGAAATGCAAAATGATAGTAACTTGGCTTAGAAACCTCGCAGTTAATAATTGTGGAGAGCGCTTAATGGACACTAAGCTGCGAGGCGGCTAAGTCCCAGTGTGCGGATCCTTTAAGCATTACACTTTAATAAACAAAAACGAATTGTAAATAACCTTTGAACAAAGTTATTAGCAAATTAGTAATGCCAATCCCATGACATTTTTTGACATTTCCCATCACTGGTCGCATGACACATTTTGGTCTGAGAAATAAGTTTTCGCATGACAGTTCTAAAAACGAAAATATACCCTTCAATAGGTTCTCCCAAGACATTCCGTGATGGATTGTGTAACATTTCGCCGAAAACCATTTCGCGGAATTCGTTTTCGCGGTTGAATATTTCACGGAATAACATTTGGCGGTGTGTAACTTTTCGCGGTACGACATTTGGCGAATGTGTGCACTCTTTCGCCGAAAGACTTTTGGCGGAATGTATCACTTCGCGGAATATTGCATTTAGAAGATTGGCATTCTTTCAGTGAGAATGGTGTATGATTTGGTGTAGAATGGTGGTGGTGTAGAATTTAGCAGATTGTCATTTTCTCAGAATAGTTTCAGAATGGTTTTTTCTTCTTCTTCTTGGCTTTACATCCCCCATCAGGACAATGTCATTCTTCGCTGTCCAGCAATTATTAACTGCGAGGTTACTTCGGGTTACCATTCTGTTTTCATTCGTATATCACTGAGGGTTAATACGTTGAAACTTCAGGTTTTGAAAAGTTGTCGGGATAATTTTCTATCGACAGGACCGGGAGTCAAACCCAGTCGCCTTGAGCATAGTCTTGCTTTGCAGTTATGCATCTTATCGCACGATTGAAAAAGGCCTCTCAGAGTAGAAAAAGTTTTCGAAAAATTAACTGCCCGTACAATTACCGTCGTTACCTTTATTACCGTCGTGCGGGGCTTCTTTTGACAAACCGTAAATTACTATCAAATTGCCATTATCACCATTCGGGTGTCTTGTTGATAGTTGATGGCAACTTTCTGTTTCAAATTCGATATTTTTTTTATAGATTCAAAAACCTAAAGTAGTCCCGGAGTCAAAAGGAGCCCCAGACGACGGTATACCAGGCAGGCCCTTTTAAATTATGGATTATCCCTTCTCCACGCGCATTTTACCGCGTAGACGCGCATCCATTTGAAGAACCATCCTTTCGCTATGTACTTAGCAAACGTGTTCATTTAAAAAAAGGTATCTCATCGCTCCGCCTTGCATCGGGCAGATGCTACCATTTGAAGGAGGCATTACCCTTCCCTTCGCCTTATACTGGGCAGATGCCTTCTTTTGAAGAAGGCATTATTTCCTCCCTTCATCTTGAATCGGGAAAACGCATTTTCAAGCAAACGTGTCAAAAAGGCAATAACTCCTCAGTCCTCCCTCACTTTGTCTTATACCGGCCAGAAGCACTCATTTAAAAAAAATCATTGCTCCAAACCACAATCCAAAAGAATGTAGACCGGATTACAATACACTAGCGCCATGTAATTAAGTAGAACTTAATAAATATTTCAACGATAATTATTCTAACTGAATTCCGCCAATTGGTATTCCGCGGAATGACTTTCGGAGAAATGGTACATTCCGTGGAATATCGTTCTGCGTAATGATTTTCGGCGGTATAGTATACAATCGGACGAATGAGTCTAGGATGTAGCTGTAGGGAGCAGTGCCGGAAGGTGATTGTCGAAGCATGTTCTCATGTTCGCAAGTCTTGCACATAGTCTGAGCAATCCAAACTGATCCGTGAGCAACTTCAGCACCTTGAGTGGTGACTTTGTCAAACTAGCAACAGCCGTGCACCTTGGATGCGACTATAACGGCAAATTTCAATTTGGAAGCTCTCCTGTTGGGTTTGATTATTTTGAGCCCATGCTTACCTTTTTAAAGAGATTAGTGAATCGCATCGGTGGTCACTTTGAGGGAGCTGAGCATTTGTTAATGAACCGATAGCATGGTGCTAATACTCGTATCTGTTTGGCTTGGTCCGAAAACCATCGAAGACTGTTGTTTCGACGACAGTACCGTGTATAAAGAGGACTTAACAAGCATCCTGCTGTAAATGATTAGCATCTGGCGTCGAAACTACACACTGCACTGGTTGGGCGCTAGATGGATTCGATACTAAGGCCTTTCAGATATTCGACTGGGATTTTAACCAATGCAAAGCAATGCTGGAGCTCACCCAAAACGTTGGTTGCTCGTCAGCTACCGATCAGGGCGGCGCACAGTTGAGAAACTAACTGTCCACGTAGTAAAGCAAATAACAGTTCTGGTTGTCCAGTAGATGACTGTGGTGCTGTTCAAGGGTATTTCTCGACTGGATGAAGATAATACTCGGAGGTTGGGTGCCCCAGTGTGAAGAAAAAATCAGGACGATGCTTTTTACTTCGCTTCCGACATTTTGGCCATTGGGTTGTCGCCGAAACAGACCCTTGAAAAAAGCCACAACCGGTCCGAAACATCGTGCCAGTCCTGACTCTTCGGACCGAGAAAGTAAACTTCCGAGTTGTAGTACTGTAAAAGTTTAACAGTTGAGACAACGTGTATTGTCGGTTGTTGGTTCTGAAGCGCTCTACGCAGCATTGAGGGGCGGCTTGAAGCCATTTGAGGTTCGAACGATAGGTTGCCAATCGGGAAGCGTGCTCTTCGAACAGTTGGTCTTCTCACGACCAATGTTCTTCCTAAATCATTTGTATCAGTATTTTAGCTTTCACATCAACAGCTCCTAGAAGACCAAGAGAGTTAAACGATTGCAACATTTCCGATACAACGGGTTGTTACAGCGACCTGGCAGCTACAGTGAAAATGGAATGTGTCCAATTGCGACAAATAGAATGGGACAGTAGGCACGAACGATCTATTTCCGAGTTCTGCTTTGGTTTCTTTTGGGCACAATTGAGGCAGGTCGTATTGAGGTGGAGATGCCGTTTGTTACCCATTTTCTGTGCACGAAAGCTGCTGACACCTTTTTTATTAGTTGGTTTTGTCGTCGCTTTTGGCTGGTGAGTACATCACCGACAAAAGTCTCGCCTTTCTCTTACCAATCTGAGGTTTTATCTGAGGACAGTATACCAGAAGAGTGTCTGCTTCTTGATGGTCTCGGTTTTATCAAAATCGGATTATTCTAGGCAAACGAGATTATGCTGATTTGAGTTTCGACAAAATATTATCTATCTCTCAACCTTTCTTGTCTTCCCTGCTTAGCAGCATTAAGTAGGTGAAAATGAATAAAGTTTTATGTTGCTATTTGGGTAAGCACAACTTAGGGAGAACAATAATTCGAAACATGTGTCGGAAGAATAATTACTTAAGCATTTTTCTGGGGTTTTCGACCCCCTTCCCCCATGTAAATTTTTTTGTGTACATATTATTTTTTATTTATATAGAACGTAAAAAATGACAGAACCTTTTCCCCATAAGTACTTTTGTACGCCCCCTGAATGGCTTCTCCTATCATTATTTTTTTATGCAATTTCGATCGGAGAGTTATTATTCTGCCGAAACGCTTGAATCCGTGAACTCTAAGTGACAATGTTGTATAATACAATATTGTATTACAATCATATTTAAATAAAGGTTGTACCGTTGAAAATTCGCAATCAAATTGCGCCAACTTTTATCCGTTCGGTAAAATTAATTGAAATTTTGCTTGAACATCGTTAAGTGTGTACTGTTTACAGTCTGTGGGTTGATTTTATCAAGTGCGCAAAAAGTTTTTAAAATGGTGCCGCAAGAACGGTGCATGCACGAAAACACTTCCCACGAGTCCTTTAAGAATAAGAATCGAAAAAAAAGCAGAGAATCGCGCACTCCACGGTGCCTGGAATCATAAAACGGTTCGAAGAATGCGATTTTGTCATCCCAAAAATTTTTGGTCGTTCTTTTTATTTTTGTAAATAATACCGCAAACAACATTGATTTCCATGAAAAAACTTTCCCCGCCTGTGGTTTATTATAAATCGACTTCTGAGTACCTGTCAAAGGATTTTAAGCTTTCTCCACAAGAAATAACAGGTGCTAATCACACATTTTACGTTTCAAAGGCAAGGCAACCTTTGATTCATATTTTTAAATGAATTTAAAATTGAAAATATTTTTTTAGATTTTTGTCACATTTTCTTTCCTGTTTATCACCCCAAAATTCACCAGGGGGTGAAAAAATCGGGACATTATTGTATGGATAGCAAAACATGATATGAAATTGTTTGAAATTAGAGTAAAAATAACGAGCGAAAATAACAAAAAATGCACCGAAATATTGCAAAAATATCAGTTTTAACTATGTAACAAGAACAAACTGTAAGCTCAAGATATTGATAAGCTCTTGTTGATAGCAAAAGCCACAGTATTTTTATGATATCCCGATACAAATTTTATTAACAACGCTTGTTACCTTCCTCTTATTTCAAACAAGTTCACATCATGTTTTGTTATTAGCATCAAGTTTTACTGTTGATGAGCTATTATCGTCTCCCCGGGTCATGTTCTGTTCAGGATGCATCTCTGCTGCGAGGAGAGCTTCACCTGGGGAAGTTTCCCTGAATTTTCACGAGATACTCTGAATTTCCGCATGAACCATTTTTGCCACGAAATAGGGACACGGCAGGTATTTTCGTCTGTTCGTCATAGTCTCGAAAACCAATAAAAGAGACGCTTTTTTGTAAAACTCATACGCATCAAATCGTAAACTCAGAAGAAAAGTTCTGCTATAGTGGAGTTCTAGCAAATGTACGTTGCTTTCGTTGGTTTTAGCCCCTACGACGATGGACGGAAATACCTGCCGTGTCCCTACCTTTTAATTTCCGCAGAAAATTCCCCTGCATTTTTCACAGCAAATTCCTCTGAATTCTTCCAAGGAAGACAGCTCCCAACTTTAGGTTCATATAATTTCCAGAAATATAAATTGTATTTTCAAAAGGTTTCTGTCAAATTAGGTAATTAATAATTCTTCTGTAAAAGAATAATGGTTTTCTGACACATTATAGTAGGATGGATGAGTTATTGCAGTGCAAAAACCTGTAGGAGACAACACCCAAATGCGTAAACCACTCACTCAAATTATACTCAGCAATTCATTTATATAAATTGACCATTCTAAGATCACTTCCACCTCGAGCCCTCACACACAAGAGGCCATAGAAACGCCCCGCTTCCTAAGCTATATCAAGCCTGGAAAGAAAATCCCCGCACTCATAAAGCAAAATAGCAACGATAATCTCTATGCTAATGAGGGGGTTTCCTTATGGGGGTATTTTTCCATCAATGGCAAAGAGGACGGCTGTGTCTAATGTCTGTCGCCGAACAACTACACGCCAGTGCAGTGTGACAACACCGACGACGATGACAACGATGATGTTGATAGAAACAATTGACCACTCCTCCGCTGTTAGCGTAGACTACCACGCGGAATTCGGCAAGGAAGTGAGCCTAAGAAAAATTGAGGTAGGGAAAAATGCTAAAGTTCTTTGGTTCCAATAAATTATTAAGTTTTCAGCCCGCTTCGATGGATGTAGTTAAAAGTATGTATTCAAGAACGACTTTTTTAATATACTTTAAAAATATTTTATTTAATACAACCTATACAACGTTTACATATTTGTGTGTATCAAGTATTGGTAGACTTTTTTTTTCTAACAATATACTCTACTCTGCTAAAGGTGATAGAATTCAGTGCTATTTGAACAGCACCCTTTTTATCGTCCCCGATTTTTATCACTAGATGAGTAACTTCTAGGACAGTGATGCCCAAATGGTTTTTCACTCTATGTTGTTGAATAATTCACACAAAAATTGCTATTTGAATGCTTTCGTGAAATATTACGTATCAGACCACAGCCCCGTCATCAGTAAAACCGATAGGCATTCGTTATCCAGTTCCCAGCTCCTCAACATGCTCGGTGGCATTTGAACACAAAACTAATCGTCGTTTGAATACCGATCGTTCCGTTGGCCGTGCTTTCACACCACCATATACCGACTGACTGACCGCGAAGGATATCGCTATTCGCAGCATAGAGCAACCGGCGTGCAATTATTGGATTCCAATGCACCACGCGACGCACATACCAATCACCATTGGTGCAAAGAGAATGACGTTATGTGACTGCATTGACTGCGGAGATTAATGCCAGAACGTACCTAACGCACGCACACACTGCAATGATGAAGAGGACCCTCACCCCCATGTTTTGTTTGCGGGTTGCGGGAATGAATGCACTGACTGGCGGACGTCAATCGGCCGGCTGAGATCAATCCCATGCCCCGTACAAAAATAATTCAATCATCATCCGTTTGCGATTCGCTGCGATGAGAACGTGATCTGTATTCGATTGTTCTCAAGACGCTTCACGCCCATGGGCGTAGTCGGCATCTATTTTTTCATACCTCTACACTGAAACAAATTGACCGAAGTTTTCACACATTACGGTGGAGATCAAACAACTGAGTGCGCGACCTGGCACCGCTTACAGTTTCAACTTGTTAGAACAAGTAGAAAACAAAAACAATTTGCTATCAATCTTCCTGAAGTAGCAGCATCAGAGTTGAACAGTGCAGAAATTGCACACGGGAGCCGGTGAATCAAGAACCTTCCGTTTCAATCCGCTCTATATTTAACTTTAAATTGATTACATTCCGTGCCGGTTCGAGACTCTATATTGTGCTGATCCCGTTGATAACTTCGAGCAATGAATCGGCGACGGTAATGCGCCGAAGAAGTGAAAACAAGTCCTCGATGTATTGTCTCTGCGATCAACAGTTGCTTATCATTATCCAGAGCAGTAGAATGATCAGGTGACCGTTGACCACCCTCACACCCGGCCATGTGCAATTGAAACATCGCGTGCCGGTGGTGATTAGGTTTAGAAACGTGAAAAACGAGACCGGAAAGGTTGACAAGTATTTTGTGGTGGTGTGGGCACCCAACGTAGGGGAGAAAAGTGCATAACGCACCCACGGGACAAAAAGGCCTCACTCATAAAATCACTCACTGTTATAGAACGTTTGTGATCAAATATTACCATTAAATGCAATAATATTTATTCAATATTAAACATCAATGAGCAAAATTCCTTTATATTCAGTTAAATTTAACGATTTGAAAAAAAAAACAAACAACCATTCGTTCACCATTATTTTACATGCAATTGAGTCATTTTTAAATGCGTTAGAAACTCATGAAAACCTCCTCGTCGTTTTAGATAGGAGATCATTGTGAAATGTAGCTGGTTTTGTAAACTTTGCATCTACTCGTTGATATGGTTCGGTATTCTCGTTTATATTGGTGTAAACATCGAAAAAGCTTAAGAGGTGTGGCTCGGACAGTTCTCCCCTACATATATCTCATTGACAGCGTTCACTCAGTCAACAATCCAAGGAAGTGAAAAGGATCATGTCACGGGGGCCCCAGTAATTGGACCTTAAACGAGTTTAACTGACAATTCTGTTGTCGGTCCTCTTCTTGAGCTCATTGTGTGAACTTGCACTAATGGATGTTTAATTAGGTGATAGTTTAGAGAAAACAAGGACGCAAGACTATAATTATGATTATTGATTTGATGTTTTATGTAAGTAATAATTTATATACATATTTGTTATCCAACTAGGTGAGTTTAGGTGATATTGTTTATTGCTTCCATTTAAGTTAGATATCATTCGTTTTTTTATGTTTCACCTATGCAATGAAATCTTCTTTAAGGGTTAAATTTAGTATACCAAAGTCAATACACATACAACAAACATTATATTCAATCCCTAAAGCTGGATTAATTTATCAGATTGAAAAACAACTGATGATGAAGGAGGCCACCACATTAGACAGAAGTGGAGAGCTAAGAGGACTAACCATCAATAATTTGAACATGAAGTTGTAAGACAAGACAATGTTAGCTACCCATAATGAAATAGCATAGGAGGTGACGAAAACCGGTTATCCATAAATGTGTATACCTGCAGAGAAATTAAGAGACGCATCTTGACGTTGAATAGATTTTTTTTTCAACTTTATGGAATTAATTGTAAAATTTAAATACAATGATTGTATTGAAATCTTCCGTAATAGTATATACTAAAATTGTTTTTAGTGTCCGTAAGATTCTTATGCCGAACTGTATCAAAATGGATCATTCACTAGTTACGTACATCTCTAGAAGACCATCTATGGTAAATAGAAGAAGATTGCAGATGTAATTGGAGGAGACGAATGAACCATGAATTGCATCAACATTTTTTGACTGCATCACGCCCATCACGAGCGTCAGTCAACTCCCATTGGCCGGGCACGTAAGCAGAATGTTGGACAATAACTCGGTGAAAAATGTTTCCATTAGTTATTCTACGAGGCACGGTGTGCAGCGGGAGTTTTGCAACATGTATTGAAAGAACTTTCAGTGGTAACACATTTAGTCGGATGGAAATTTCATCGAATGTAAATTGAGACCAGTGGGGTATAGAGGTCGACAAGACCTCTGTACGCGTAAGAGGCGGTCCCTTTGGAAGGAAGCCTACCTTAGGTTACCGATTGGGGAAATAAAAGGTAATAGAGCGAGGAAGTTGAAAGATCGGCTGGTCAGTGGCGCAGTGAACAAACTCCAACCGCATTCAGTGGACAGGTGCTATCGGTGGTGCTTAGGGTTGGGACACAAGTCCTACAACTATAAGGGTCCAATGCTCCGTAGCAACCCTGTGTCGTCGTTAATGGTGAGGAAGGGCACAAAGGCGCATGAATGTGATAAGGCACCAAAGTGTAACAACGTTATGGGTGGGTCTTCGTGTCCCATCGGAGAAAAAATAAGAATAATAAAGCCGTGCAAGTAACTGCTGAATCACAACCACTGTGCAACTACCCAGCAGCTGTTGTGGCAGTCGGTCTCCAGAGTCGAGGACAGATGTCGCCCTCCTGTCAAGCCATGCAACGTCCCTATCGATAACAGCAATTGGGTAGCGGACGGGTCTAGGATGGCGGCTATTTGCACGACGGGACGATAGCCGATCCAAGAGGTGGTACACTTCTCTGCTGAGAGTGTCGCGATAGCTAAGATCAATGGTGAGTTCTATTGTAGCTGCTATGCCCCACCAAGGTGGCCATTAGAACAGTTCAATCAGATGATAGATAGGCTGTCGTCTGACCTAATGGGTCGTAAGCCGGTCGTCATAGTAGGAGATTTTAACGCTTGGGCAGTGGAGTGGGGCAGCCGCTGCCGAAGGGATCAAGCGTTACTAGAGGCGCTAGCGAGGCTCGACCGCAGTTCTAGTCAATGATGGTTCCGCTTCGCGTTCAGAAGGAACGATGTGTCGTGGATTGACGTAACGTTTGTCAATCCTGGTCTGGCACCAGACTTGGACTTGAGGTTGGACGAGGGTTACACCCCTAGTGATCATCTAGGAATTCGCTTTCAGATAAACGATGGCGTGCAACGTATCCGAGGTACGAGGATCCCTGTCAGGTCCGGGGTGGAGGGATAATCACTTCAACAGCGAAAGTTTTCACCGCGGCCCTGAGACTGGAAGCCAACACTGAAGGTCTAAGCGGGGATGCGTTGAGAACTGTCCTATCACGCGCGTGTAATGACGCCACCATGCCGAGGAAAGCCCTGTCGAGAAATGGCAGACGGCTGGCATACTGGTGGAGTCCCTAGATTGCGACGCTTCGATCAACCTGCCTCTGAAGGATGCAACGTGCCCGCCTGAGGATGAAAGAGCGGACCGCCGAGAAGCGTTTCCAAGCTGCGAAGCTGGCGCGGCGAGGGCGCCAAGAGCAGTGGGAGAGATGAACAGGCTGTGCCAAGGGGCCAACGTGAATCCGAATTTGACGCCTGGGATGATGATGGCCAAGACCAAAGGGAGCTCATCACCCCCAGACAGTTTCCGGATAGGTTGGCGAGGATTATCGAGGTACTATTCCCGTCCCGAGCCACAAGCCTCTGGCCTCCTGCACCACAAGGCAATATGGGTGCGGCTGAAATGGTGGCTCCGGTGACGAACGAAGAGTTACTCTCTGTGGCCAATTCCATGTTAACGAACAAAGCTCCAGGGCCTGATGGAGTTCCGAACGGCGCTCTCAAGGCAGCAATCATAGCGAACCCGAACTGTGTTTCGGGCTAGCTGTGCAAATATGGCTAGATGAGTGTAGATTCCCCGAAAGATGGAAAAGGCAGAAAGCGAATTGTTGCGTTGCCGAAGGCCGGAAGCCGCCAGGCGACCCATTGGCGCATAGACCAATCTGCCTTGGAGACACGACGGGTAAGTTGAGGATTATCCTCAACAGGCTGACCCCCCCGTACTCAGAGGGTACGAACGGCCTGTCGCCCAACCAGTTCACTTTTCGCAAGAATAAGTCCACGTTGGACGCTATTA
Source organism: Armigeres subalbatus (assembly GCF_024139115.2). Taxonomy (NCBI): domain Eukaryota; kingdom Metazoa; phylum Arthropoda; class Insecta; order Diptera; family Culicidae; genus Armigeres; species Armigeres subalbatus. The sequence continues at coordinate 486,148 of NW_026943277.1, read as the reverse complement.
ACTCGGTGGTAAAGACCACCGAGATAACAATCCAACAGAAAAGGCGGACGTATTCGATACTGTGCGTTAGTGACACTTGATGTGAAGAACGCATTCAACAGCGCAAGTGCAAGGGTTCCGCAAGGTTCAATACTGGGCCCGGTATTATGGAATCTTATCTATGACGGAGTTCTGAAGCTAAAGTTCCCTCCTGGTGTTAAGATCGTCGGTTTCGCAGATGACGTAACCTTGGAGGTCTATGAGGAATCAATTCCCGAGGTGGGGCTGACTTTTGAGCTCCAGGGCGTTTTCGAAGAATAGTAAAAGGTCGGTAGTAGCTAGTAAACATAATGAGTGATTTATGATAGGAGTTCGACTGATCAGGGTAATTATGCTTCATTTCGGCTATACAGTCTCAATAATCAAACGATATTTTTGATTTAATCCCAACGTTTCGACCACTTTTCCGGTCTTCTTTAGAGAACTGTAATAATTATGTTTTAGTATTAATCTGGATATTACAATTTATGTTTAAACTTATAATCAGTGTTATCGTTTTTCGTTTGGTTTTTGGTTGAACATAAAATTGCTTAAATGTCAAGTTTGTAATTGTACATCAGTCTAAAAGTTAATTCAAAATATGGATCATGGTCAGCTAACAAACAGTTAATAAACATTATAAACTAACAAACATACGTATTAAAGTCCGTAGGGCTCCAAATTAAATTTATTATTTTGTTTTGTGACGATAATCTATGCCAGTCTCAGCAATGTCAAACGATAATTTACGGTTGCTGAGACTGCATAAAAACGATAGCATACATAATGAGTGAAATTCTATCGGCTCATTGGACATACATCGTTCAGGACTTGGTTGATCGGGTGATGCATGTTTTGAACTCCATGACGATTTGGAGAACAAAAAGGCCTGTAGTAGTTTCTAAAAATAATGGAATCTTATCGCCAAATGGACCTGCTGGGATGTTTAGCGCTGCACACATCGTTCAGGGCTTGGTTGATCGGTAGATCGCATCTTTCGAGCGTTTTGGAGAACCTAATGGTCTGTAGTAGTTAGTAAACATAATAAGTAAAATTCTTTTGGCTAAACGATCTGTTGGGATGTTTAGCAATGCAGATACATCGTTCAGGACTTTGACCAGATAGTTTGCATGTTTTGAACTCCATGACGTTTTGGAGAACCAAAAGGCCTGTAGTGGTTTATAAAAGTAATGAGTGAAATCTTATCGGCTCAATGGACCTGCTGTGATGTTTAGCGTTGCACGAATACATCGTTCAAAGCTTGGTTGATCGGGTACATCATATGTTCTGAACTCCAGGCTGTTTTGGAGACCCTGAAAGTAAATTTCTATTAATACAAAACTCGATAATTTCATGTCTTATGATCACATAGATATTTTGGACATATTATCAGCTTTGGACATTTTGTTCTGAACATTTCTGATGCAGTCGAAATATGGTCTCCAGAATAGTTTGGATGGCCTCCTAGCACATTCAGACCAATTTTGTCGCAGCAACTCTATGTGACTAAATTCGTTGTGTATGAGTCACAGCTTTGGAATATGTTGCTGCTCGGATAGGACATCCGAAAAATTTGTCAACACCTTTTAGTTCCTTTTATATTAGTTTGGCAGGATCGAGCGGAAAACCCAAATCTGTAAGTTAAATCATAAAACCCTGATTGATCTAGCGGTTTTGGCCTTTCTTGTACATCAGATATACTAAAAATTTAGCGAGAATTTCTTAGCGTGTTTTTTGTATATAAATCGTATTTTGGTCATAACTTTTGATCCCATAGTTCAATCTGGCCAATTCTCAATAGAAAACAATGGGACAGAATTTCCCGTCGAATGCAACTTATTGCAAACAAATCGAATCGAGATAAGTCCTAAAAGATGAGTGAATTATATTTTGCACACATATACACACACACATACAAAGAACAGACATCATCTCAATTCGTCGAGCTAGTTGATTGGTATATAACACTAGGTCTCCGGACCTTCTATCACAAAATCGTCTTGGAAGTGAATATATAGTCTTTTCGTTACACCTTGGTGTACGAGAAAGGCAAAAAGTCGCCCTGAAAGGGTTTGGAGAGGCCAACGAAGCAGTTCAGCTAAATGCTGGAGCAGTTACTCGATAAGCTGATCGGTTAGAATACGATTTGCAATGAATTGCACGAATAAATATCTTTCTCTCTTCGCTCTTCATGAAAATTTGAAAACAAAAAGGGCAGTAACTGTCAATTTTGAGACGGAGTGGCCTATTTGTTTTCTAATTTCTATGCAAAGAGAAAGGGATAAAACATAAAACTTGTCGAACATCCTCGGCAACACCCGCTGTTATCACCGCAGAAGAAGAACCCGCCACAAAGCCAGTCTGAACCCCCGGGGCCTCGGAATTGAAAAGCCCATTGTTAAAGCTGGAACTAACAACGGCGTTTGGTGGTATCATACAGAGGAAGCCGGAAGCCAGAATATACGCGATGCAACACGACGCGACAGAGAAAATTTGACAGTTCAGTGAGTTTCGTCGGTCGTCGCGTTTACTCTTCCTTCCACAAAGAGAAACAGGAACAATTTTTGCCTTCAAAAACCACCAAAGGCCAAATTTGGTTGCATTTGCTTTATTAGTTCTCGAGCTACGCAAAAAATCAAGTTTCATTTGAATGGCAGCACTTCAGCAATTACAAAATGCCTGGAAACCAAATTCATCATTAAATATTACAACTCCAACCGATGTCTGAATGCCTCTTTACTCGCAGACACAATTCCACCTCAGACGCACTTCTCTGCACGAAACACCGACAGGCATTCAACAAAAAGGCTCTTAAACGTACTTGGTGAATCACCGAGAGTCAGTGTCGTCTTCTACAACCAATCAAACGAGAAATGTTCGTAAATTCTCCTGAACGTTCAAATCAGCTGCAAATAATCATATTCGTTGGTTTTGAATGAATTTACCTTTTGTGATTCTGGAAAAAATTTCGATTGTATTTATTCTACAAAACTTTTTGTATCTCAGAAATATCGCAGTGGTGTAATATTTATTTCAAATAATAAATGGAACAATTTAAGTAGGTCCGAGTAAACACCACTAAACAAGACAAATCAGAATAAGTGATTATATGAATGTGGGTAACATATTCTTTCTTTTCGAACGGTTAGAAATGGTACTCAACTCTACACATGAAACAATAGTTGCCAAAATTCAAACGACCCCACCCAAATCATGTCACAGTACTAAGGACTCCACCAGAAAACAACGCCCTAGACCTCCTACAACGAAGAGGCAACGCTAACAGGAAAATCCATTCCTCCTGTTTATTTCCTCGATTCAATCTTTTCTAGTGTTTTGCATTAATGCTTGCGGTATCGTCACTTTCTCTTACTAGCATAGAATCAATTGCGAGACGAAGCGCCCGCCAGTGAAATGCTGTTAATGCACTTCTTCCACACATTTATCACGTTGTGGTTGCAAAAGCATGGAATCAATCTCACTAAGCTCTCATTCGCTCGTGAGCCATTACTCTCTTTCTCACCCGCAGTATGTCGCATACCACTGTGCCATTGATTCAGCACTGTCCACGATGATTTTCGCGCACTCTAGTGAGACCGACCCACACTTCGACAGCCACGTGTGACGTACGTCAAGTCAAGAGCTTTGTGTCTCATCTTTAGCTCCCAAAATGAGACACCGTTCGCTATCAACCTCCCAAGGTGCGTGAGCTGAGTTACCAGCTTTCGATCGCCGTCGAAGGGTGCGAGTGCCGCAACACCCCGAAGCGTTGCTATTGCTGCTGCCAGTCACCGCCGGATGCAAAGCACTGATGGTCCCAAACGAAAAGTCACGTAGTGGTATGGTGATAAGAGTGTGACACACCGTCGTTCTGGTCTGACTAGCGGATATCTACAGCAGTACAGCAGCAGCACCAGATGCCGATACGAGAAAATCCCAGTGCGCATGATCTACACCAAAGATGCAGACAAATTGAAAAAAATTGTCTATATTGCTGCGTGGGTGCGGTGTAGAGAGACGATCCATCAGGAAGAAGGACCAATGGATTTTCCTCGCTTGGACCTCGTCTTCTTCAACAGTGTGGAAGCACACCTGGTCAGAGGTACCCTACCACTCTTCCTGATAAATAGCGCTGAGAATAAAATTAGTTGAAACGAAAAAAAGGGTACAAAGCTGACAACACTCGCCCATCACGTGATCTTGCCACCCAGACATCAAGTATCTGGTTACCATCATGTAAATAGGAAGATGATGTTTCGCAGTTGAGGCGGAATAATTGAGTGAGAGAGTGCGACCCACCCAACTGTTATAGTTTTTTCCTGCTCTTTAACACGGATCAGGTAGAATTTTTACTGAGTTTTCTTTATTCAGCTTTAAACATTGCGTTGTTGAAACAGAACATGGATTTTCTACCACGATGTGTTCAAAAAAATTAAGTTTCGAAGTGAACAAAACAAATCGTCATAAACTAACTTTAAAACAAAGTGTAATTACTTCATTCCTAAAAGGTTTCCCCAGCTTTCTGAAATCTTGCTCTCCATTCCTCAATTTATTTTCATCACTCTAACTTCTTTGTGTTGACTCAGAGATGGAGACAGAGGATTCCTTTACCGAAAATAATAGACGATTTTTCAAGAAGTACAGAATGAAATAGAAATGTGTGCCGTGAACTAGTGCCGGAAACAAAAATTTACCTAATTTTACTTTGATTTTTATTATTTGCCCAACTCATCTACCAACCCTGTATGGGTTCCCTCCATCTTCACTAGTAGATGTTGAACTAGTATTCCTTTACTTCCTTTCGTAGAATTCCTCAAGGAAATTCCTGACCATTTTCCAAGGAAATTCCAAATTCCTGAAAACATATTTCTCGAGGAAGCTCCAGAAAATTTCCCGCTGGTAAATAATTGGTAAATTTCCCGCTGAAATGCTGAAGAATTTGCCGAAGGAATTCCGGAGAAGTTCCCAAGGAAGTTCTGAAGAATATTTCGAAGAAATTTCAAATTTCGGTCATAAATCACTAAAATTTAAAAATTTCCCAAAAAAAAAATTCCAAAAATTTTCCGAGGAAATTTCGAAGTATTTAATCGGGAAATTTTGAAGAACTTCCCGAGGAAAATCCTCGAGGAAGTTTTTCGAAGATATATCAAAGAATTTTCCAGGGAAATTTTTAAAAAATAGAAGGAATGTGTACAAGACACTACCACTCGACGTAAACTACGTAAACCTTTTAGTGCAATAATAATCTTATGTTTAATATGGAATGGAGCCCTCTAGCTCAATAAAAAACCATGGAGACTGGTGGCTGGTTTGTCCGTCGTCAGACAATTTTCGGTTGGAAATTGTCTCGACTTCCTGGGAGAAAAGTATCATCGTGATATCCTCACGACATCAAAAGGTAACTTGGCTTAGAGCTAACTTGCGTTTATTAACTGTGGAAGTGCTATAGAACACACTGAGCTAGAAACATGCCTGAGGGATGTAACGTCAATGAAGAAGAATCATGTTAATGGGTTATGTACGTCAAATTTTAACAAAAATTAATGAAATATAGTCAATATGTTCAGCATTAATTTAATCACCATAGACGATCATCATGAAAACGTCTCAAGTCAATTCAACTTCCGCTTCCTGAACGGTTCTTTAAATCATGGGCGATCGTAATCAACATCAGCTATTGATTTTTAAAAGGTCTTTAAAGCAGGTTTGTCGGCTCAGTTCACCTTTATGCCAGTTATCTTGTGACATCGCTTTCTTCACGTAAAGGCACTTAAATAAAAAAATCCTCTCAATCCAAATCGAAATCACTTACTTTCCACGGAACAACTCCATTCTATAAAATGATGGTCCTAAAAGGACCGTTTCAATGCGCTCGCATATCACTTCATATGCGATAAATTTCTCTGTTTTTTCCATCGACGAGATTGAGTCAGCAACCATGACAGCCCTATTGTTGGATGAATTTCAAAATCTTGATGTTGCTAACGACGACCGCACGATTATTTACAGCTAACCGGATCTGCAGCAACCGCCAATTACGCAAGAGAACACCACTGATGTCGATGCTATGGGACTGTTCTCGATAGAATCTCGATCTAACTGACTCGCGCGCTGGTTGCTAGTTGCGATGCTGGGACCGAGTTGGACCGCTCTCTGCGAAATCTCGAACAAAATGGCTGCTGTCTTGTATCTAATGTAGTAAGCTCATTAGCTCCGCCCCTTCGTTATTCGTAATGAACGCACATGAAATTTGCACCCATAAGGATTAACAAAAGGCGGGCTACGTACAAGAAAGCAGCTTTCCCGCGAGCTGCGAGTCATCGGAGTCTGTTGGGCCCAGCGGAATGCGGTCCTAGCATCGGCATCGGCGGTGCGCGTCGGCGTGTTGCTGCAGAATCATCGTTGCGTGGCCTTCATCAGCAGTACCCAAGTTTTTTTTTCTGTAAATCGTGTGAAAGCATCGAGTGGCCGTCCACAACAATCATCAGCGGATGTGAATCGAACCGCATAAACCGGTCCTTTTTACGATCATCATTTTAAATGGAATCCATTGTCTTCCATTGTGTGACGAATATTTTTTACAGGAACAGACAATTTCATGACAATTATGGCAGCATATCAGTGATGGCCGTCCTCCAAACTCCAAACTCCAGTGAGTTTAATCGTCGCGGTCGCATCTGTAACCATTTTGCAAAGACCACCACAGGGATCAAGAATGACGTCATCCAATTTTCCACAGTCTCCATGAGATTGTGCTTAGTGATGAGGTGAGAATTTTTCTCTTAAACTTGCACTTGCACACTTTTGTTTGCGCACTTAAAAAAAATCTGATGTGAAAAGTGAAATATTTTCGCAAGATTCGTACAATCAGTTAATAGTAGTTTGTAATTGTAAATGCTCAACAAGGTCTCAAGAAGCATATAAATCGGTTCTTTTCGGAACCTCTTTTTGAAACGAAAGAGTTGATTTGAGCCGTATTTTGTTTAACCTTCCGTGGCGCGAGCACGCAAAACACGGCTCTTTTTATGCACAGAGAAAATTAAGCGGCTGAAAGTTGCTACCACATCAACAAATTAAAGTTTGACGTTGATAAGGGCCGTAGCTGCGAGCAAAGGCGGAGATGGCAGTTCAGTTCTCGTCCGGTCTAGGATGTTTTCGTTGGAAACTTTCTCGATACCTGGGCATAGTGTATCCTTGTACTTGCCACACAATCATAATTCATGCAATGGTGGGCATGAAAGCTTTATTACATGAGGAAATGCTAATAGAATATCAATTTGAAAAGCAGGCAAATTTGGAATATAGAACCATTGAAGAAGAAGACGTTGATAATCAATAGTTTTAATACGATTAGCAAAGTGGTGTAAAGTTTGCAAATTGATTGCGCAAAGCCTCATTAACGTTTGAAATCTTACATGACTTCGTGACAATCCCCAACTTTGAAATTTTCATTTTACACTCAGTATCCGAGCGTTCCCCTTAGACGTAGTCTACTTCACAAATTAAAGAAATTTCAAGAATCTCCGGTAAAATAGTGATGAACATCTTTTAATAAATTCGAAAACTCGAAGAAACTCAGCTTTAACATTTTAGAGTATGAGGTTTGAGTTGTCATAAGCTCCTTTTTGCTTACTCGAGAGCTGCAGGACATTTTAGTAACGTTTTGTGTAGCAGCAACACTATGGTAGATGTCCCAGGAAAATCCCAATGATTACTCCAAGGTACCTTCTCAAATGATGATGATGGGAAATCGAAAGTCCAAATAACGACTCTGACCACTATCTGGTGGTATGTAAGATTCACGCAAGCCTGTTCAGCATCACCGGTTCTAGGCGCGAGAGAACCACATTCAGCGACGGTCAGGCGAGGGCGTTGGAGACCAATTCGCTCAAAAGCTCGACGGAAGGATCGAAGGGCACCCAACTGAAGAAAATTTGAACGCATTGAGGCAACAAGCCCACGAGGTGGTCAATACAAAGGCCACAGAGGAACCACACAAGGGAAATCACCGAAGTAAGGACAGGTTTGCCAACCAAAGATTTTCTAAAACAAGACGATTGAGGGTGTAATTTGGTACCCATTGGTGGTAAAGTCCTTGCCCTTGGTGAGCTGAATCATCCTCGAATATCACTGAAGATGGACTGTCATTCGTTTATAGAATATGGACAGTAAATTGAAAAGTAAAACGATGTGTGCTTGAAGGTATGATGGTGAATTTATTGAATGAATTTGTAATATATATATTATACTAATTTATATCAGCTCGGAGACCGATGGTTCGTGAAATATAGGAATAATAAAATCAGAACCTAAAAGAACTAATAGTAAGTAATCATTGAATATCATATTCACTTAAATGTGGGGTTAATCAGAACAATGATCTACAGTTTTGAAGCTTGCGGTAGAAGAATAGGTGAATTGTTGGGTAAGTCAGGACTAGGAAACCGAAATGTAAGTCTTTCTCTTGAATTTAATTATGTATTACTAATAACTTGTATAGCTTTTAGCTCTATACCCAAACAACCGGTGTATAGTGCTTAATCGAAGGAAAATCCGATCCACCCAACAAACTAAAAGATTTCGCTTACGATGCCTCGAAGTATGAGAATAAGACCGGAGAAATCTCACTCTGTTTTCAACCCATACGATGCAATGGTGAGTTGCTGCACATGTGAACTTTGGTGGCATTACAGTGCGTGGTGTCAGACGAGATAATGGCTCCGGATCACTTTCTTCTGTCCACGGTGTCAGAAACCATCCCCACCGCCCTAGGAAGTCCATAATCAACCTACACAAAAGCAGTCAGTATCGGTGTATCCTCCTCCTCTAGCGCAAAACGCAAGAGGGCTCGTCTGATTGGAAAAACTCGAGGCACAAAAGGCTCTATATGAAAAGCGACTGACAAGCACGTCGAGAACAAATTGTAAAGGCATGAGCAGGAGAAACAGTTGCAGGATGCTGAAATTGAACATGCAAGGTTGCGGAGCAAACTATTCTGGAAGAATCGTTTCGTATTCGGAAGAAGAACTAGAGGAAGAACTGGATGACAGAAGAAGCAACGTTTCAGAGCAAAGTGGAAATAGCAAGGTTCAGCAGTGGCAGAATGAACAACGGTTTGATAACCATCCCTCTCGATTCCGGAACAGAACAACCACGTTTCAAGTGAACAACAAGTGAGCAAGGTGATCAGGTTAGCATTATCAGGTATTACTTGCGATTATACTACTATCGAACCAGCATTAGGAGGCTTTGTTAATCGAAGGAACCGGAACTAGTTACGGGGATTAGCCTGTAATATGAGCGTGCCAGAAAAAAGGCAGAATACGTTTCCGTTAGCTAGTATCTAGTGGCCCAAAAACACTGGGTGTCAAGCAGTCAAGTGGTTAACAATAGAGAATAGGAATATTGTTGACGACGAGTGAACAGTGAAGTTGGTGATAATGTTCCGATTAGAAGAAACGATTCCACCTCATTTCGGAACTGTTTCCGTAAGACGGCCGGACCAATGCAGGTGTATCTGCCCTTGAAAGCCTCAGCGTCCATTGGGACACCGTTCTTCACAACACCGGTACCAACGCCGAGGAGAACGCGCCACACTGAAACACGGCATCCGAGAATGGAACTGCGTCCTGAAGAGCAAAGAGTACGTCAGGGACCAACGCCTCAGCAGCTAGCAAGACATGTTATGTCAAAGGGCTACTCAATCTTCAGCGGCAATCCAGAGGATTGGCCGCTATTTATAAGTTCGTCAAGAATACAACGGAACTGGATACTCGAAGCGGAGAATTTGGCGCGGTTACAGCGATGCTTCAAAGGACACGCACTGGAATCAGTTCGAGCCTCTTTTGCTGCCAGCAGGCGTACCAAGTGATTGCTACGCTCGAGATTTTGTTGGAGACGCTGATCCACATTATTACAAAAGATTCGCGAAGTTGCGCGCCGAAGCACGACAGACTGGACACTTTGATTGGATTTGGAATGGCGGTTCAAAACTTATGGGACCACTTGGAAGCCGGTGGGCAAGAAGCCCACCTAAATAATCCGATGTTGCTCTTCGAGACTGGTGGAGAAGCCCGCAAATATGAAGCTAGACTGGTCGCTTTATAAGCAACGCTGCGGCGGAGTGAATCTTCAAGTATTCGCCCAATACATGTCTACGCTGGTTCGCCTGCGACAGATGCGCACTAGACTATGGCCCCAAACCTTCGCAATCACGACAGCAACGGGAGAAAAGCGGTAGGATAAACACTTCTGCGCGCACATTCATGGACGAATCTACTCGTTCGGCGCGCCCGACAAAGATTCATTGATAACGTTGTTTGTGTCGGAATTGCCTGGCGCTCATGGAGAAGACCATCAAGATAAGCAAACGGTGCGAAGTGGAAGGATGCCAGATGAAACATCATTCAATGTTGCATTCCAACACCGTGAAGTCGGATAACAGTGAAAAGATGGTTCGAGAGCTTCACTAATCATCACACCGGCAAGGCATCACTTTTTCGCATTCTTCCGGTCAATCTTCATGGCAACAATCGTTCCATATCAGTGTTCGCTTTCTTGGATGATGGTTCGGAGCGTACTCTCGTGGAAGAAGATGTGGTGAAAAAGCTGGGTGGAAGGTGAACATCTTCCATTGTGCTTACAGTGGACGGCGAACGTGAGAGAACGGAAGCAGGTTCGAAGAATTGGTCTAGAAATTGCAGGACGATTAAGCGGTGCGAAGCATAAGCTGGTAGATGTACGTACAGTGAGCAAGTTGGATCTGCCGACAAAGTATCCGGTATGCGAAGTTGGCGAAACATTTCCACTTACGAGGACTTCCCGTTCAAGATTATAAGAAGCCGTTTTGCATTCTGATTGGAAACGACAACGCTCACGTCACGGCCACTAAAATTGCGTGAAGAACAACCAGGCGAGCCAGTAGCTGCGAAAACCAGGTTGGGTTGGACAATTTACGGAAAGAATTCGTGTAAATCGGAAAGTCCAGCTCATATTTTCCATTTGCAATGCTACAAGGATGAGTCGCTTCATGACCTGTTACTCAATTCTTTTCCGTCAGATCATTGGGAATCGAAACGGCGTGTCCAGAATCCGAAGAAAGAGGCGAATCAAATTCTACGAGCGACCACGAAGCGGATGGGCGCGTTTCGAAACGGTCTATATGGAAATATGCAAATTTGAATTCCGGATAGCTACGCCATGGCAGTAAGAAGACTTGAGTGTTTGGAACGTCAGCAAAAGCGATCCTGTGATCGGAGAAAGCGTGATGCGACAGATGAGAGGTATCAAATAAAGGGATATATCCATAAGGCGACGAGGAGGAACTAGAGGCTGATCCGCGAGAGTTTGGTATTTGCCTCTTGGGGTTGCTTTAAACCCAAAAAACCGACGAAGGTACGCTTATTTTGCGATGCGAGCAGCAAGGTAGATGGGATATCTCTCAACACGATGCTCTTAAAGGTCCCGATCCTCAACAGTTTACTGGCGGTGCTTTTGGTTTTCGAGAAAAACAGATCGCGCTTTTGTGCAGATCTCAGAAATGTTCCACCTGGTGCAAATAAGGAAGGAGACATGCCCAGAGACTGCTATGGCGTGAGGATTCATCCCACGAACCGGACATTTATTTGATGGATGTGTCCCACATTTGGTGCTGCTTGTTCGCCCTGCTCAGCGCAATTTGTCAAAATCTAAATGCGGCCGAACATGCAGAGAGTTCCTGCCGCCGTTGATGCCATTCTACGTAAACACAGCGGATGATTATTTGGATAGCGCTGATAATGTGGACGAAGCCGTGAAGCTTGCGCTGGAAATCAAACACGTTCATTCCTTAGGGGTTTCAACTGCGGAATTGGTTATCTAACTCCCAAGATGTCCCGCACGGGTCGAGATAATGATTCGGTTGCTGAAAAAGCCTACAGCTGGATAAAGACAGTGTAACGGAACGCGTACTTAGTATTTTGGAAGTTAGAAGGATGTGTCACGTTTTCGTCAGCAATGAGCACGCATGAAGAACGACCAACGAAAGGCAAGCTGAGCATAGTCATGAGCACGTTTGACCCACTGGACTGGCACATTTACCATACGTGGCAAGATGATACAATCCTTATGGAGCGCAAACCATGTGGATGAGTTAATCGAACAAACTTTGTGAGCAATGGACCGCGTGGACGAGGCAATTTCGGTTTACATCAATACGGATAGCACGCTGTTATTTCCACACCAGTCCGTCAACAAATCATTTCGCTACAATTGCACGTATTTGTCGATGCAGCGAAGAAGCTTTGCGTACGTGGCGTACTTTCGAGCAGAATTTAAAAAGCCTGAAGTGGCATTAGTTGCGGGCAGTCGAAAGTGGCGCCACTCAAAGTTCTATCCATTCCACAAATGGAACTAATGGCAGCTGTAATCGGGTACGGCTTATGAACACAATCATTGATGGGCACACTTTGCGAATCGACGAGTGCACCTATGGAGCGATTCTCCCGTTCTGGCCTGGATAAACTCTGATCACCGTAAATACCGTCAATTTGTCGCCTGTCGCGTAGGCGAGATACTAACAAAACGAAGCAGTGTCAATGGCGGTGGATACCGTCGAAAAATAATGTGGCGGACGATGCTACTAAATGGGGAAAAACCGCTGCGTTCCGATACACGGTGGTTCAAAGGTCCGGGTTTCTTCATCTTCACGAGGACCAATGCATAAAATAAAGTAGATCAGACAACCGAAGAGCTTCGATCTTGTTTGGTACACCAAGAAGTGATAGCAAAGCACCAAGTGAAATGGGATCGCTTCTCGCAATGGAGCGACTGTGGCATGCATCGTATATCTATCGTTACGTAACGAATCTACGGTAGAGCGAGAAAGGAGAATACACTAGGGACCGTTGAGACAAGAGGAACTTGCTGCTGGCGAGAATATTATCTGGCGGTGGATTCAAAGCGACGTGTTTCCGATGAAGTGGCGACTCTTTCCGAAGCACGAGGAAATCTACCAAAACGGCAGGCGAATCTGGAAAAACTAGTAAACTTCGTAAACTTTCTGCTTACATGGATGCTGCTGGAGTGGTGCGCATGGAGAGTCGGATAGCAGCGCCACCTTTTCATTCGACACACGGTTCCCAATTATTTTGCCAAAGGGTCACATGGAACGAGACTGATGATAGGCTGGTACCATCAAAAGTATCTGCACGGAAATGCAGAGACCGTTGTAAATGAAATGAGGCGCGTTTTATACCAAACCTTCGAGCAGAAGTGCGAAGGTGAAGAAGATGTGTCAACTGTGCAGAGTGAAGCAAGCGCTTCCGGTAGTTACAAGAATGGCCCTCGTTGCCTACGGCAGATTAAAACCATACGAACGTCCGTTTCATATGTAGGAGTGGATTATTTCGGACCAATCGCGGTGCGGGTGAATCGCACAACTGCCAAGGGAAGTTCGTTGTTTACGTGCCTTACGATCCGCGCGTACATCTGGAGCTAGTGCTACATTGTCGGCAGAGTCATGTAAATGGCATTTCGTAGATTTATTGCTCGAAGAGGTGCACCAGCTGAAATCTACAGCGACCCGGTACCAATTTTGTGGTTCCAGTAAGAGCTACGAAGAAATGGAAATCATCGAAGGAACTCGAGGAAACGTTCACTAGTCCTAACACTAAATGGGTCTTCAACCCCGGCAGCTCCTCATATGGGTGGTGCCTGGGAACGTCTGGTGAGGTCGGTGAAAACAGCCCTGGCGGATGTCACTTCCAGGCTTCCCAACGAAGAGACATGATGACCTTGATAGCTGAGGCTGAAATTGGTGAACAGCAGACCATTGACATGCACACCACTGGAGACCGAGCAACAGGAAGCACTAACGCCGAACCATTTTTATTGTTGAGTTCCAGTGGAGTGGTGCAGGCTCACAATAATGGGAGATTCGAGGAATGCTTTGAGAAGTCAATGGAATTTAAGTCGGAGATGATTAATCAGTTCTGGCGTGGGTGGTCCATGAATCTACCGGATCTTACACGTCGCACCAAATGGCACCAGGATGTGGAACCCTATTAGAGGCGATTTAGTCATTATTATAGAAGATCTACGCGAAACGGATGGATACGAGGTCGAGTTGCAGAAGTAATCGAAGGGAAAGATGGACGTGTTCGTCAAGCAGTAGTGCAAACAGCATCTGGAATACTGCGGCTCCTTTGCAAACTGGCGCGACTGGATGTCTGTGAGAGTAAGGCGGAACCGTGCATACCGGATCAACCTTGGGTCGAATTTACGGTGTAAGGTGCCAGTACCCATTGGTGGTAAAGTCCCCATCTGTAACCCCTTGGTGAGCAATCCTCGGAATATACACTGAAGATGGACTGTCATTCGGTTATGTAGAATATGGGACAAATAGAATTGAAAATCGATAGTGTGCTTGAAGGTATGATGGTGAATTTATTAGAATGAATTTGTAATAATTATATATTATACTGATATTTATAGTCATGCAGACCGATGGTTCGTGAAATATAGGAATAATCAGAACCTAAAAAATATTAGTAAGTAATCATTGAAGTAATCATATTCACTTAAATGTGAGGTTAATCGCAGACAATGATCTACAGTTTTGAAGCTTGCGGTAGAAGAATAGGTGAATTGGGTAAAGTCAGGACTAGGAAACCGAAATGTAAGTCTTTCTCTTTGAATTTAATTATGTATTAAAACTAACAAACTTGATGCTTTTAGCTCTAATATCAAACAACCCGGTGTATATGCTAATCGAAGGAAAATCCGATCCACCCAACAACGATCAATAACATGAGCAAGAAGAACGCGTGCTACGCTGGAGGGATCTAAATCGAGCATCAGAATATCTTGTAAGAAATCCGATTCGTTCGTGACGTTAGATGGATTGGCGCAGGGAGATGCGCTCTCTAATCGACCGTTCAACATAGTTCTGCAAGGTAGAATACGAAGATCTGGCTATTGGCGGCCCAAGAACGAGCAACATGTAATATTAAATTATATTCGGTTTAGCTCCTAACAACGATCATCATAGGTAAAGGTAGGTTCTTGGGTAGGTTTCGTCTCAAATTTGCGAAGAAATAAAATATTAGGCAATGTTTGGACAAAAATTGGCTCAAAAGTGAATGTTGATTCTGCATTTAAACTTTAGTACATAATATGATTGTATTGTATTCAAGTGCGGGAAATGTAGTACCATGATGTGGGAATCAGGGGCGACTCGTCCATACGTTCTACCTGTTCATGGAACAGGTAACCATTTTAGGTCAGAAGTAAGAAATTAATGTCTTGGCAATTAATTATAATATATAAATAATTTACAATGATTTTAACATTTAAACATCTAAAGAAACAAAATATTTCGTAAGCAGATCAAGTTAACGCCTCTAGCGCTTACAGTCAAATGCAGCTAAATGTGTTTCTCTGAAAACCACACCCATCACATAGAAAGCTTTTGCCAGTCGCGATCTATAATGAACCCAGCAGCGCTGCCAGATGTCAAATTTAAAGTTTTGCGCCATGACAAATGATTTGAAATAATTTCCTCTTAGTATGCTCCTCGTTCTCCGCGCAGAGAACCAGCGTGAGCGTTCCAGCTTTCTCCGTTTTCTCATCCTCTTTCGCATGCAGAAGCAAGCACGTTTATATGCAAGTTCTGCTATGCGCAGGAGTCAAACCCGTTCGACGCGTGCGAGACAATCAACGACGCGACACACCTTCGGTTAGACTCGATCGTAGTGTCGGGCTGTGCTTTGCCGAAAGGCGCACCGCGCACGTCTTCGCGCCGATGATTAGAAACAGTTTGTTTTTCTTTTTTCTCGTGATGAATATGCAATACTTAAAGAACAATATTAAATTAATGTTTGCGTTTTCAAAAGAGACCTTAGATGCTTTTTAGAATCTCAAAATCAATCAACATAGAGAAAATTATAGTTTTCACTAAATTTGAAAATTAAATAATACATTTCAGCTTCTAAATGTGACTCATTGGTCGTCACAATCGGTCGCATCAAACAATAATTGTATAATTATATACTATAATTATTATACTAATAATGTTAATAACTTTTCTTTCATAGCAACAATATGTGAGAGTTTAAATATTGGCGGCGATGGGACCAGCGTACCCTGAATGGTGGAATGAGCCGATATGAAGATCTCTATTCTGAGCAATATCCAGTTATTGCTCAACTGTTACCAAGTTAGATTTTGAACGATTTCAGTCTAAAATTTTAAGTCATTTAAATTTAAAACATTTTTGTGACAAAAGAGAAAAATAGTCATTTATTGTTTTGTAAATCTTTTCTATTTAAATTGTTTTTTTTTCTTCTAATATTTCGTTAAGTTGAAAAAAGTTGTAATACTAGATTAAATGCCAACTTTCATTCTAAACCACTCAACAGTGAATTTGTTTTATCAGCATGGTAGAACAGGTGTAGCAAAAGTCCACGAGACGCCCCTGGTGGAATGTTCCTACTCGGTTTTGCATTAAAATGCTTATTTTCTGCATAAAACCAGATTAATCCACCTAGCGTTGGTAATCCTTTCTCGCATTTAGTTCAGACACCAACCTTATATGGGGTTTATATGGTCCGATGTACCATTTTCTTCATAACTTTTAAAAGCAATGACCGATCGTTATAAAATTCAATAGTGATCAACAAGGCTTTGTCCCCTGTCAGATGAAACTTGTTGCGAGAAAATCGGTTGAGATTACTATACGAAAAGTTGTCTAATGTTGTTTATAGCTTTTGTGCACACACACACACACACATATACACACACACACACACACATACACACATACATACACGGACAGACAGACATGTGCTCAGCTCGTCGAACTGGAGTCGATTGGTATATAATACTATGGGTCTCAGAGCCTTCTATAAAAAGTTCGTTTTGAGTGAAATGATAGCCTTTCGGTACAACTTAGTTGTACGAGAAAGGCAAAAAGATTATGGATCAGTATTTCTGTGTAGCAATCCTGTAAAACCAAATGCGACCACATGCTGACTGAAGTCGCAGTTCATGCAAAATAGTGAGTCTAAACATATCGTTTAGAAATGGTTTGATGATCAGAAAATTGGCGTGAAGTAATTGCCAGCACAGTCTTCCGAATGAATCGATCGAAGGTCAATCCGATCGAAAACCTTAGGACGATTGTTGAGAAATCTTTAATTGCATATTATTCGGCAACTCGGCCGTACGAAAACTATTTTTTTGTTAAATATCTTGGCTGTGCATATGCACAGCATATGTTCGAAATGGACAAATTGATATAAATCGAAAAAGCTCCACGTGTCTTGGAGGGACTCGAACCCTCAACCTCTACTCTCTGAGATGGGCGTGATAACCCTACACAACAAGACCACTTAAAGGTCACGTTTGCGGAAAAGCCATCAGAATCCAGTACCAACCTCCACCGCGGTTAGCTCTTTTTCCAAATTGAATATCTTTCGGATGTTGATTTGTCCAATTCCACATTACTTTACTATTGTATCCCACAGCCAAGCGAGTGCATTGTTTATTAAACGAGGATCACTCCATGCCCCAGGAACTGTCTGGGCGGGACGGTATAGAATGCGAATTCAATCGCACTCTCTGTGCCAAACTTGCTTGGCTAAAGCATTTGATGATTTGATTGCCTTAACGTAAGCGGTCGCGTGTCTCAGACGACTAATGACCGTGGAACACCGACACTTGATTACAATTAATTGCATATTATTCGCAACTCGGCCGTACGAAAACTATTTTAAATATCTTGGCTGTATGCACAGCATATGTTCGAAATGGACAAATTGATGAAATTTGCGAAAAAGAATCCACGTGTCTTGGAGGACTCAGACCCCAACCTCCTACTCTAGATAGGCGTGATACCTACACAACAAGACCATAAAAGGTCACGTTTGCGGAAAAGCCATCAGAATCCAGTACCAACCTCCGCGGTTAGCTCTCTTTTTACAAATTGAATATCTTTCGGATGCTGATTTGTCCAATCTCCAATGTGCTTTACTATTGTATACCCACAGCCAAGCGAGTGCACATTGTTTATTAAACGAGAGGATCCACTCCGCACCCCCAGGAACTGTCTGGGCGAGGACGGTATAGAATGCAATTCAATCGCACTCTGCTGCCAAAGGCTTGTTAGCTAAAGCATTTGATGAGTTTGATTGCTTGCGTAAGCGGTCGCGTGTACTCAGACGACTAATGACGGTGAAGAACATGATTACAATTAATTGCATATTATTCGGCAACTCAGCCCGTACGAAAACTATTTTTGAGCAATACGTAACTTAC